>NW_017731893.1:934654-1014419 GCF_001890085.2 Hipposideros armiger
CGTGTGTGCATGTGTGTGAGTGTGAGTGTGCGCGCGCGGGCCGGCGAAGGCGCGTGTGCGCGTGTCTGCGCGCCGGGCCGCTCGGCGCGCTCGGCAATCGATTACAGGACAAGTGCTGCCCCGGCGGCTCCGCGACGCGCGCACTCCCTCGCGCCCACCCGCGCGCCGGGCCGCGACGCCCCCAGCCCTGCGGCCCCCGGACGGCGGACCCCGCCCCCGAAGGGGGGACCAGGTAACCCGCTTCCGAGAGTGCCACGGCGACCCCCAATCCGCTGCCCCCGAGTCATAATAAATCTCACGTTTCCTGCGGGCTGGGAAGGAAGGCTTGCCACGGGGAGGGGAGGTTCATTTCGGCCGCGTGAAGTTTTCTTTCAAACTGGGCACTGGGGTGAGGCCGGGCGGAGGGAGCGGACAGCGATGCGGGCGCCCGACGCGGAGCTCCGGGATCGGCGTCCTGGCCCGAGTCGGGGTGTGCGCGTGGACCCACCCACTCAGACTTCGCAATAAACTATGCAGTATAATTTCAGTATACGGCACCCGGTAGAGCAGGACGCGAATCAGGATCGGGGGCGGGGGGGGGGCTCCTCGGGAATGGATTGAGAAGCAAATTCAGGTCTGAGCTGAAGCTCAGCTATTACTACTTTGGAAAGTGCCTTACAGTGCAAGTTTAAAATTAAGAGTGTTTGCTTGCTTTTTCTCCCTCAGGCAACTGTCACATCCACCAAAGTCAGCGGGTGAGGGTCCAAAAGGTGGTTAGGATTCAGTGTTGCCCATCAGTATCATCCATTAGCTGTAGCTCAGCTTTATTTTATTTTTTTTTATTTGGGTAGAACTTCTATACATCGTCATGTTAAATGCATGTTCTTCCTACAAATAACATTTAGCATCTTTCTTGACCGCATTTGCAAAAAGAGGGAATAGAGACTTCTATAATTAAAGGGGAAAAGGAAAATGAAAGGAGCTGAAAATACTGAACTGTGTAGTCTGGGTGGCTTAAATTTGAAAACACATGAAATTATCAGGACTGCCAAACAGCATTTCTGAGAAACCATATCATAGATTGTAAAGAAAATCAATGCTGAAAGAGTAGGAGCAGGCACCGTACTCCCTACTCCTTTCAAGAATCCCAGAAATAGTTGCTGAGTTTTGTTGTTTTGTTTTTTCCTGCTGAGGAGAGAGAAATGATACATTGAAAATAAAATCAAGGAGTATATCTTAGACACCACTCTGTATGTCTGGGAAATTCAGAATGCCTTTTTAGATTTTGAGGTGGGGAAGGAATTCATTCACATTGATATGCACTAAATAATGGATTAACCAATTTTCAGTTCCTGAGCGTTATATGTTGGTAAAGCCGTTGTTGGTTTTTTTTATTTTTCACCTCTCTGTCAATTACCTAAATAAAACTAATTTTCCTGAAGTCATACTTGGGAAATACAAAATAGAATTCCACAAATCATTTTAATCACCCCAAATAGATTGCAAAGATTTTAATCTTAAATTATCTGAGAAAAGTGGAGTGAATTTGCTCATAATATATAAATTCCCAGTACATAAAGGGTAACATAACTTCTCAAAAATTGCCATAAATCCCTCCGAAAAACTCAGCCTAAATGTTTTAAGTACCGGCAAAGTTATGGAAGTCCTTAGGAAAGATGAATTAAAACATTTTCAAAATTAAGATGAAATATCTAGATAATTTAAGCAATTTAATTCTTTAGTAGAAGTGGATCCACTGTGAAGTCTTAAGGAATCATCCTCAAGTTCCCCAAAGCTACCACAGCTGATAAAGCTTTGCCCCCTGGCTGATCAGAGCTAAATTAAGCTCTTGAAAGACTATCCTTTTCATGAGTTACTTTCATTGGCTCCCTAATCACCAAAGGCTCACTCTCTCCCTCTAGTGGTTAAGTGTTCAGACACTTTACATTTGATGACTCTCCCCGAGAATGCGGGATTTGGGCAGCAGGCAGTGGTTCACAAATTTAGCGAAGCTCTCATGACCACTTGTAAGAATTAAACCATTTGGGGAAAATTGTCCCTTTTTTTAACTTCTTGTGTTCATTTCTCATTTGCATGTCATGGTATATCCAACTCACCCAAAGAAGTCAAGATTCTATGTACATGCTAAAAGTAGGGGTTCTGTTGTATCCTCTGCAGTCAAATAGTCCTGACTCTGAGACTTACAGTTCCACTTGTAGGAAGGAACATTTGTATAAACTGTAGTAATTAACTTTGTTCACAGTTTTTCTCAACAGCATTTTTATAGTGGTTAGAGAATATATTTATTTCCATCTTTTGTCATAACTACACTCACACATTTTTAAAGTACATATATAGTTAGACTATGCATAAAAATGTACCACCAGGGAATTGCAATACCATACTCTTTGCACACTATATCCAAGGAGAAAACATACCTGAGCCACTCCGTTTTTCAGCTGGTTCTTTTCTGATCCTTCCTGTAACATCCTACCAAAACCGCCTTCCCAGCACCAACCCCTATAATAGCACATTGCACATTTCCTTCATTATACAATTTGTAAATCTTGCACTCATTTGTTGAGTTTTTAAAAGAGGAACTCTTTCCCTCACTAGAATGTCATCTTTGTAAGGGTAGGGATTATGTCTCGCCTGCTAACAATTGTTTTCTCAGAAGTAATACATTATTTGTAACGAGCTGGTACTCAAACATTTACTGAATGGGTGAATATGAAGCTAATTACATACTCACCTAGTTTGATGTGTTAAACTGTTTTCAAGGGACAAAAAGGATAGGATATCACAGATAAATTTTCATCCCATGAAGAATTTGGTCAAATCTTGGATCACAAATCATGTTACAAATATCTTTTAATAGGTCAACTCTGGCTTATGGTCCATGTGAAGAGTGAGAATGCCTTCATTGATGTAATAAAAGTAGTAAAAGTGATTAAAATTGTGTATCAGATATAATTTTGAGTAAAATACATTTATGTGACCCCTCTGTTTCATAAACAAATCATTTGAGTTAATACTTGATAATTCATGAACCAAGTTGACTATCACAGAATATAACAGATTTAATTCTTTAACCACTAAGTGCAATTAGCAAAACAAATATAAAAGACAGTGTAGCTAAAAGGTACATTATGAAATACCAGTTTTGTTTTCTTTGGATGGTTTATCTGTTTTAGATTTAGAAATCCTAGTACCCTTTAAAGGAATTTGGATAAAAGTTCATTTTTGTTTGTTCAAGGAATTAACTACATGTTTTTAATTTTTGGTTTTGTTTTTATCAGAGGGTAGGAGGGAACCACTTGAAACATTGCAATACTTTTCTAATATCAACCTAAAACATTTTTGGAAACTAATTACATATTAATTTTTTATTTAGATGGTGTTACTGTGCTAGATGGAGAACATAATCACCCAGAGTACATGCCCTAAACTAACATAAATCCCTGAAAAAGTTAAGATTAACAAGAACTCATAGGCACAATGTTTTAAAACTGATTGCTTGTTTTGTTTTTATCAGGTGGTGGTGTTCTCTTTGAAGCGGTGTTCTCTTTTTAAGTGGGATATGGAACAATGGTCTCACATTCTCCTGTCGACCTAGATTGGCACTACGAGGAAGCAAGGAAGCTAGAATTGGAACCATAGTTTCAAAGAAAACATTCTAAGATACCAAATCCAGTTCCTAAGTAAGTCATATTAATACCTCCCAACTTTGCCTCCCTGACTACATCCATAGTCTGGGGTCTGTCTGGGTGGCATGTGAGTCCCAAATAGTAACGGTCTTCTGGTTCTATCCATCTTGAACAATAGTTTCTTTTAACAATTCTTAAGAGTGTCACTTTGCAATTAGAGATAAGGCTCTTGTACAAATACCCATGTCCCTAGAAAAGGTAACATTATGACTTAAATTCACACTTTGATAGAATAATATCAGATTTCTTCCAGAGAGCACGTTTTGATGTAGAGCAAATGATAAGCTATCTCTATCCCAAATAAGAATTATAAATTGTGGAAGTTAAACTTAGACCAAGGGGGTGAGGGCTGGAGAGGTTCCTGAATAAAAATGAGAGCACACATTTTTAAAGATGTCATTAGAAGCTATCATAGTTGCTTTAAAATGCAGATGTGTTCAACATTTGAGGAAATGAGTTCCATTAATGCAAAAATGAAGGAACTTCGAGCTGGGTCAAGTGTAGGTGGCTGATAATCAAAAAAAAAACAACTCTAAAAGGCATGGGAAGAACATTTTCTAAGAAACCCTAAAATTATCAAACACAGAAAGTATAATGAGGTTATTGGAATTTCCAATGTGGTAGTACAAGGAAAGAAAAAGATGATTGAACTTTTTTTGGTTAACAGTAAAAGGAGAACACATTGTCTAATGATTGTTAATTTAGATACAGAAATGTAAACACCAATGAGGAAATGAAGGAAAACCAAAAAACGATCATTTGACTTTGGAATTGGATGGTGAAAATAGGTCATACCAGGGCCGGCCGAGTGGCTGGTTGGTTAAGGGTTGGCTTGGGAGTGTGAGCTTTGAGCAGCAGGGCCGCCGGTTCGGATCCCACGTGGGCCGGTGACGCTGTACCATCTACAGCTAAGATGGTGAACAACAGCTCGACCTGGAGCTGGGCTGCTGTGAGTCGCTGGCAATGGCATCGTAGGCTGCAGTGGGGCTGACCGACAGCGGGCGGGAGCTTTCGTGAGCTGTCTTAAGCCGCTGTGAGTGGCCGTCCAATGGCCGGTGACTAATCTGCCTCACCCAGGAAGAGCACAATGATAATACCAACATGGGCTGGTGAAGTGACATCCTCCACAGCTAGACTGAAGAACAAAAGGACAGCAACTTCTCTGTTCCCCTTCCCTGATTCCCCAATGCTGTTCCCTCCCCCAATTCCCCAATAAAGTCTTAAAGAAAATAGAGCAGACCAGCCTAAAGATCTTTAATACCAACGGTTGGATTCTGCTGGAGATTACCATAGTCTAAAACAGGGTGATGACAGGTTGCATCCCAAGGGAAACATTTGGTATGTAAACCAGTGCCAGTAAGAGTATGATCCTGTTATTTGTTTATGTGCCCAGTATTTGTGAGAAATCCCAACTCTTTATAAACCAAAAATCCTTTCACAGTACAACAAACTGTAATCACATGTTTAAACAATCCTACATGGCTGAAGAAAATATAAGAACACATTACAAATGGGAAGTGAAGGATAGAAAACGGGGATTCAACCTTCCCGCTTTTTATAGCCAGGTCCTGGCAATCTAGGGAATTAAAAGCCATACAGGGATAAAAACCGAGAGCTGTTTCCTGCCTGATAACTCTGAAAGAGGGTGTGTGGTGTGGCAGGGAAATGAATCAAAGAAAGGTCATTTACAGGTAGTAAAGTCAAATGTCAGCTCCCCCAATTCTCATGACTTGTGGTTTAGAGAAAGGTTAGCTTAATATAGAGGTTAGTGTGGCATTCTGAACACTTAAGACATGATATGCGAAGATGAGAATAACACCATCGATATCTCTCTCCCTAATAGCTATGTTCAAGCTTCAAAAAGGTACTTAAAACCTGATGCCATGGTGAGGTACTAGACACCTGGGAAAGTCCCACTTAGCCGACCAAGGATATCATTAAAAGTTCTATGAACTAGATTCCAGAAACTGTTTCATTGGAAGACTGTGTTTTTGAAGTATACCATTATTGAAGAATAACTCCTTTGCAGAATCTGTTGCACATTTGATTGATGATTTAACTGGTTTCAGTGAAGTTGGAGCATCTGTGGGACTCAGAAATATATATATATATATATATATATATATATATATATATATATACACACACACACACACACACACACACACACACACACACACACACACATACACACACACACACTGGGTCATTGGGAAAGTCATGACGTATTTTTCTGTTTTTCAATGTAAAAATGCATCATGACTTTCCGGACCACCATATATATACAATTGTTATCATTATAAGCATTTTTTTTAATGCCAGGCATCATGATAAGCATGTTACATGCATTATCTCATTTACCCTTCATGCTCACTTTTTTTTTTTTTAGATTTTTTGTTGGGAAATTGGGGAGAGGGGAACAGTGTTGAGGAATTGGGGAAGAGGAACAGACAGGTAGACAAATTGCTGTTTTGTTCTTCAGTCTAGTTGTGGAGGACGTTGCTTCACAGGCCCATGTTGGTATTATCATTGCGCTCTTCCCGGGTGAGGCAATCGGTCGCCGGTCATTGGTTAGCCGCTCACACCGGCTGCCGGCCGCTCACGTAGCTCACGGCAGCCCAGCTCCAGGTCAAGCTGTTGTTCACCATCTTAGCTGTAGAGGGCGAGCATCACTGGCCCTCAATGTGGGATCCGAACCGCAGCCCTGCTGCTCGGAGCTGGTGCTCTCAAGCGAGCTCTTAACCAGCTGAGCCACTCGGCCGGCCCCATACTCATTTTTAAGAGAAGTGATAATAACCCCATTTTCACATGAAGAAATTGAAGCTTGGAGATAATATTATCTTGTCCAGTGTCCCACAGTGTCAGAGCTGGACTCAGACATGTATTAAGTTCTAGAAAGCCCATAGTAATAACCATCATGTTATACTGTCTCCTAAATAGCTAAATATATTTATTAATCATACAAACCTTTGTTGTAGTTAAATCCAGCCCTTTGCATAACAGACTGTTGAGTAACAGACCAATATCGAACCACCTGGAAACTGAATGCCTCCAGTGTTCTTAGGACGTTAATCAAATGTGGTATCAACATAGAGCTCTACCAAATCTGCTGCCTATCTAGGTGTGGGATATGACCTATTTGACATGTGACACTCTAACATCAGATACTCGTCTGTACCTACCTTGACCTCCTCTGGTCCTGACTACTCTAAAGGGGAGTAGTGGCCTCAAGGAAGTGCTGTTTTATTTAGGAAATAACATTTTTTAAAATAAGTGAGAGGATACAGAATGGATATGCTTACTTGTTTGTTTTGCTTGGGAGAGGAGTTTCAGGGACCAGTAAGAAAGGTTTGGGAGGGGCAGAGCAGTGGGATATTGAATCGGAGAAAAGGAGACAGCAAATCATGTTTGAAATGAGAGTGCGGGAGGGATGAGTTGTCTTCACCGGGAGTGCCAGTCTGCCATTCCAATCTCCATATCAACTTGCTTACTCCTTCAATCGGGAATCAGATGGATAGCCACACCTTCAGAGGTTAAATATGCCTCTTATTATTTATATCATTACACTGAGGCCAGGGGTTGCAGCAGCTATTGTGTTACAAGGTGAAAGATTCAAGTAAGAAGCCTTTATAAATGTTTCAGAGTCCAAGTTCCTGCAGATCCGTTCCCATAAAATGGCTCCTAATTGGGATGATAGCCTCCTAACACTCGCTTCCCCTTGCACTTATGTTTTGAGTGTTCTTTCCTCTGAGCTTAGGCAGATTCAGCTTTCTCTGCCAACTCAACTCCATTACTTCCTTCAAAATCAGGATAAGAAAACAAGGCTGCTTAAGGCCTCTGGATCTTACGAAGATTGGTTCATTCATCGAAGTCACTGGATTTTGCCAAGCATTGTACACTGAGAGCTGATGACAAAAGGAATAGTTAAGTCAGATGACAGTGCCAAAAAGCAAATATAAATGAACAACTTTGCTAAAAGCAAAATATTCTTTTGTCTCTAGTCAGAACCATAGGCTAAAATGTACCTTTGAAGACCAATGTAACAGGTATCCGTATTGGAATTGAATCGTCCTTCTTAAAAAAAGAAAAGTCCTGCTTTCACCAAACAGGAATCTCTATCACAGCGTCTTCATAGGACACCTTTCAGTCAAGGAGGTCATTTGTATTTAAGTCTGCAAATATATACTGCAATGCAAAGGAGGCATAAAGTTTATCAATGTAGCTTATGGAAATACAGATAAAGACATTTCCCTGAGCTATGGGCATTCTTCAGTCTCCATGACAAATATATCAGTGAAAATGAGTAGTTTTTATTCATTTTTTAAAAATATTCCAATTTACAAATAGACTGTTCATAGGAGTAAGTTCATGGTAAGCTTGCAGCATCAGTTTAAAATGTGAATCATTTAGTTAAAAATCTATACATATTTTTTCAGCACTACCTCATGATAACAAATCATCCTCATCACCTAAAACCATGTTTCACAAACTTGCTTTCTGAACCTAAGCTATCTACATGTTTAATATATTTCTATTTAGTTAACATCTTTCATTTTCTGAAAACAATTCTAAGCTGGACTCACTCCCCCATCCCTAGCTTCCCACTCCATCCGGGAGGAATGTTAGAGTATTGAAGTGTTGTAGCAGTTTGAAAAATACTCCCTAGAACAGTGTTTTTCAGACGTCAGGTTGTAACCCATTAGTGGGCTATATATTTATTGTCATAATCAGCATTTCTAAAATATGAAATAGAGTACATCACACATGACAGGGATAAATAAAAAGGTAAATTTTCATAAACACACATATCTACTGGGTCACCACATAAAATGTATGTTTACCCTTCTGTGGATTGCATGGTCAAAAAAATGAAAGCAGCTGTTCAAGAAAATAGATAAATTGAGGTGAATCACTTGATTGAAATACTATACAGCAGTTATGTACTACTACATATAGCAACATGGATAAAATCTGAAACATTACGTTGGGAGAAATAAGGCAACTGTAAAAGGATTCTTAGGTTGTTAAAAACATTGAAGACAGTATTATGTATTGTTTACTTATATATGTTTATGTAGTAAAAGTATAAAATGGAAAAGAAAGATACCACTTTCAGAACAGCAGCAACCACCAGGTTGAGAGAGAGGATGGGTGTACCTACAACGTTTGATTTCGTACTCATGATTCTAGAAGCCAGGAGACCTTTGTGCTGTTTTACTCTGACTTCATTTCTTTGTCCTTATTTCTTCATATACAAAATGATAAGATAATACCAGAGAGTGATCAAAGTGTCCAACTGGAAGGAGAGGTAAAATTGTGTAATGAAGATGTGTTTTAATTGTATCATATTCAACCCATAGAATTTAAATGATTTCTCCATGTTAACCAGCTAGTTAGTGGTACAAGTCAGGCTACATAAAAAGAAGAGAGTCATCTAGAATCACAGCCTTTCACTCTCTACCATTTTACTCTGCCTTTGTTGAAAGATAAAAGGACATAGCATCATTTTATCTCGAATGATAAAGTTAAGAGATCACCTTTATCTTCGTCTTCACCATATAAAGTGGGCCTAGTGGCCAATGGTTTTTCTAATGCCACTGAAGGAAAGAATGGATGCTTTGAAAAAGCCAAATTTAATTAAATGTGTGTATGATTTTATTGCTAAATATTAAAAAAAATCACTGTTTCAGGTGATCTTTCATTTTAGTTTAACCTCGATTTATCTAAAGTGATTGACAGTAGCCACATCTGGCCTCCTGTAGTTGCGTTATTTATAAATTGTAAAACAGGCAGTTCCGTTCAAGACCGATTTGTGGTTACTGCTAGAAGTTGATTATTGATTGATCCCCCAATACTCCCTAAAACAACATGCATTGACAGTAAATTCAGAGAACAATAAGATGAAAAACTATATAACATAAAAGAAACTAAAGCAAAAGGGAAAGAAAAAGCATCAGGAAATCATGGTTATAGACGCCAGTGGCGCAGGCTGGGACATTTCCAGCCTCAACCCTGACATGGTGCTGCTGGCAGAGCGCCTGCTGAAGCCGCTCCCCACGGACAAGCATATCGAGACAGGCCCCTTCCTGGAGTCAGTGTCCCACCTGCCACCCTTCTTCCATTGCCTCGGGTCCCCGGTGTTTGCTCCCATCAAGGCAGATATAATTGGCAACACCACGAAACCTCCGCTTCATCCAGGTCTTCCAGAGCTTCTGTGATGGGGAGCAGGATGAGAACCACCCCAGCCTCATCCACATCAATGCCACCAAGGCCTACGAGATAGCCCTTACGAAGTACCGCACTGCATCGTGCAGATCCACGCAGCGATGTACGTGGCACCCTGTAAGTCCGACTTCCTGAGAGCACTCCACAGGCCCAGATGTGACAGGATGCGTGCCTGGGAAAGACCCGCCTCTTCCTGGTCAACTGCACGGCCACCATCGGCATCATCTACGAGATGTACACCAACGTGAACACTGAGCTCCACTACAAGGTATAGATGTGCCCAGTGGCAGGTGCGACTGGGCCACCTATCCCCCAACATGCGACCACTTGCAGAAACAAACCTGAATCACTGTGAATCGAGTGGGCTGCCCCTGGCCTGCCTGCGACCCCCAGAGTGGCCCAGAGTCTGACGGCCCTGGCTTTTTAAGTCATTTCTTGGGCCTTTCCCTAATGGAGCAGTAAATAAGGGTCCTACTTCCGAATCACCATTGAGTTTCACAACAGCACAGACTGACTTTATACCTTAATTGCAGTGTGATAAAAATCAATATTGCTAATCAGGTCCTAGGGATTTTGGGGGGTTTTCCCTCCATGCAGAACATGACACTTGAGAAAGCTATATCATACACCTCACTTTAAAAATAAGCACTTGTACTTCTCAGGATCTGGCTCAGTGATGTTTTGGGTATTTTAAGGACCAAGAGGAGTTGGAGTTGAAATTATACAGGACCCCTATTGTGGGATTTTTTGTTTTTAAGCATACTGGTGTGTGTTCTCATGAGGTCGCCCAGCCCAGCCTGACAGCACTGTCATTACAGACCCTGCTCTTTCTTACTGTCTTTTTTCAAGACAGTTTTTTATAGCTGAAAACAACCAGCAAGCCTTTGATAACCATGACCAAGGGGATTTTATTTTAAAGCTACCAGGCACAAATCATTGACTCGAGATGACTTGCACTCTTCTGCATAATTATTTTTTTCAGGGACAGCTTTTCCAACCTAAGAAACTAGCCATCATGTATTCTCTCAAGGTGTGGAACAAGGAATCCCTCCAGAGGCTGACACCCAAGGAAACGCCTGGCTGCCTTGACTGTCCTTCCTGCCACTAAAAGGAGCTGTGTTTTTTTAAATGTCGGGATTAATAGAGGAACCCCCCCAAAATTGATGTGTGTTAAAAATCCTCTGAGGAATAACTGGTGATTTTTATGCAGAAACTAAATAATTCTTAACAAATCTCTATTTTGGAATAAAAAAAAAATCTGGTTATGAAAAAGCCACAGTTAAATACAAAGCTTAGCAACCAGGCAAAAAAGGAAACACACTAATTGCTCTAATTGTCTAGGAAGCCTATGAAATCATCAGTGCAAACACAGACACAAAATTTCCCAGCTTAATGCTCAAAGAGGAATTTGATCCAGGTGATACTGACAAAAGTCTCATTGGTAGTATAGTGATTAAAAGCCTTCACTCTAGAAGGCCTAGGGACAATCCCAGCTCTAACAATTACTGTTACTAACAGTTGTACAATTTCTTAATCTTGTTTCCTTATCTGTTAAAACTGGAAAGTTACAATAGAACTTACCTCATATTTTTTTAATTAAGGATTAAATGAGCTAATATTGGTAACTGGTCAAATCAAGGGTGACAACAGCCCTACACCGTGGTCAGCATTATATCATGTTTCTTTAATAAATTAAGCAAGCAAAAAACTTTCTCAAAAGCAGTTTTACAAAGGACATTCTTGAATTGGTGTGATTGCCGTTGTACTGTTAATTATTGTAGTGTCATAAAAGCTGACCATAGATTCATAACTTATTTTTCAATTGATTTTCTCCTCACTTTTTTTACCGTTTTTTTTTTTCATTTTTTAAAAAGAAAAATCAGAAAAATAAGCATATTCTCTGCCACCTGGATTGGAATACCCATTTCTCATGCTTGCTCTTCAAAATGTAATCTTCCTAATAAAATATGTCAGATTCATATTTTTTATACAGACCTCAGCCAACTGTAAATTAGAGCATCTGTGTCATTTCTAAGAAAACCTCACATAGCAACAAACAGCTAAATTAACCCACTCTCATTTAGGGGGTGCAAGGTTTACAGCAATTTGCAAACTAAGATATCCCTCCCAAAGACTAAAAATTGTCCGGTTTTTGTTCACCCTACTTGGGAGTCTTTAAAATGGAAATTTTTGACTTAAGCAAAAAAAGCTATAGACAAAAATATTTGTATATGAAAAGACAACATATTCTATAACATTATAAGCTGCTTTAGTTCTGTTGAATCATTGAGCCACATTTTATATTTGTGCCCCTGAACTATGTTGCTACCATACATTATAAATACATGCTTTGTAATTCCATTTAGGTTCATTTAGCACCTACTATCTACATCAGTAATGTTTTCATGTAGCTCACAATAAAATATATTTTTTCAGGCATGCATGTCTTATCTTCCTTACTATATAGGAGCAATTTTGGAGAAAGACTGGGTCATTTTTTACAATGTTCTTAAGTCTTAACACAGATTTGGTACTACTATCTTTGTTAATAAAAATTATCATAGAGATGGACTCCTTCATCAATAAAATAGTATAAAATATTCCAATGTTGTATAGTCATTCATGATTAAAAAACACTTTTAATGCAGTTTCTTCTGTCTTTTTCTATTTTCAAATATTTATGCTCTTTCTTTTTTTTTTTTCCTTTTAAGGCCTTCACACTTCGGCTAATTCAACTAAGCTATTACTGTCTTTTACACTTTTTAACAAACATCTCTTTGATTTGTTTAAATCTTTGTAGTGTTTATAAAAAGCCCATCTCTTAAGTGATTTCGGTCCTCTTTTTTTAGAAGTTATAGTATCATTGTATTTCAGTTCTCTCTATATACTGCAAACACTGGTATGCATTTTGAATACTGTATTCATATTATGCACTTTAAAAAAGTGAGCTTATGTCTTAAAATAGTATATGACTTCAATCTGATCACAGAACTAAAACTAGGATTAAAGTCTAGCTTTCAGAAACACCTGTTACTTAGTCTCAATTTATTTTAACTCAGACTAGAGATTAGGGAACTTTTAATTTTTACTCTTTTATGTTTATTTGGTTTTCTTTTATATAACTCTAGTATTTTACATTTCTCAAAGTCAATTTTCATTTAATTGAAAATGCTTAATTAATTCGGACATTAAATTGAAAGTAAAATAAAATGTATATGCTACCACTTAATAGTAATGCAGGATTCTAGCCCAATGTATTTTATCTTTATCAGTGTATCTTTTGTTTTCATTTAAAATATTGTTTTATAGTAGGTTTCTTTAGGAGCAATATCTCTTAGGAATTGTCGGAATTGTCAGAATTTTTAGTTTATCTCCTTTCCACTTAGTTCATATCTCTCATTTAGGTATATAGGAATTTAAAATTTTTATTGGCAAATACATGTTGTAAGTTGGATGGAGAGGTTTTTATTCTGCAGGGAGTGAGAACTTCATTATAATTAAATTTTATTATTTAACCTTTGATTAATTCTAAGAAATCTTTGAGGTTTCTGTGGGTGATATTGAGAATCTAAAGAATTAACTTAGAAGAGTATCGTCAAATGACCATCAAAGTAAGGATTAAATTTAAGGTGATGTAATGAAAGCACTCGTATATTTTGACACAACCCATTCATTTGATATATTGTTTATCTTATCTATGCATTTCAGGAGGTCGTAGTCATAAACTTTGACTATCCTTTTTTAAAATCTCTAATAATTGAAGTACAATTAATTGTGATGTGAAATAATAAAATTGTAAAAAATTACTATAGCTTGCAGATTATTAATTGTCACTGAGCTTTGATTCTTTACTAAAAGTTGATATGTTGCTACCCATCTCTATGGACAGAATAATGTGTGTTTTAGAAAAATTATCCAATGCATCTTATAATAAAAGCCAAAAGATCTTTTCAATAGAATTAATAAGTTGTTGCTTAGATTTATTTTTAACAAAGCAATTTTATCAAACCTTATCTCGCTGAGTACAATAACAACAATAGGGGGAAATCAGAATCTCTCATTACCTGCTTCTATAATTGTGCATGTATAAAGTATGCTTGAAGCCTTTGAAAGGAGAGACTGTGCAACCTGAATACTAATTTTGTGAGCACTGTAATTTCACGTCTGCTCTCCATGTTCAAGCTGGTTGTTCTTTGAGGAGCAGCTGAGGCTTTATGGAAAACTTTGTAAAACACTCTATTTAGAAGCAATTTTTTTCTTTGCATTATGTGCTCTGGGTAGCTTCCTTTGTGTTTTATTTTGAGAACATTTGTATGAAAACAAGATCTTTGTTTCTTACAAGCACATCTGCTCTTGCTGCTTATAGATTATGAGAAGTCATCATCCTCTGTGACATCATAATCATTTCCATGGCAACCAGTTTAGCTTTTTTTTTTTTAATAAAAAGTTACGGACTGTCAGCAGCATCAAATTGTTTATATCAAAACAGATACTCGTACATAGTAACGTCCCAGTTTTCTGCAACCACCACATGTGGCCTGTTCATTTCAAAGAAGCAAAACTGTAGCCTAATGCATTGACTTCCCTTAAACTCCATGAGACTGTCAATTTCAGTTATCCACAATCTAGAGAAAGAATAGAATGCTTGAGGAAACAAATTCTGAGTGACCAACTTGATCGTAGGTCAGTGCCCTGTCACATGGCTTGCTGGTGTAAGTTCAACGAGGGAGGAAATATATGAGACATTGGTGTTATATGTTCTACAGTAAATAATGCTATAGACTTGAATAACAGCTGTAAGGATCTTGAAGCCTTTACTTGAAATTATTTTATGAACAGGCACTACATTTACTCAGTCACTTCAGCGCTGTCACTCCTGTGATGAAATGTGGCTCTGAGAGACCTCGGAACATAATCATTTGGACAGTGAGCCAAGGCTGCTAAAGAAGACTGGAACTAGGAACAGGCTTTGTGGCGTGTTCTGCTACATCAATACTTGTCAAAATTATGACGTTTCAGTCACAATAACCAAGCAACCCATAAGGAAATATTTATTGAGTACTTGCTATGTGCATAGCACAGTATTGGGACTGTGTGTGATGTAAGGTAGCACACACGCAATCCCTGACCTCCTAAGCCTTTCTTTGAGATTAATGGCTGATGCTTGGTATCACATTTTCTTTCAGGACTACTGAAATATTTTTATTTAAATCACTTCCCCTCTTATTTAAACAGTTCCATTGTATTTTAAAATGTGTGCATGTTTGAAATGAGCCACATTCGTTCAGGATAGTTGGTGAGCTGAGTGTGAGTAGCCTGTTCTATGTTGAATCCTAAGGAAATTTGGAGAGACAGAAAGAGCTCAGAGGCAGCTGCTATCTCGGTGCACTTGGATCAGAATGGCAGTGATGAGATACGTGATCATAGACCTGGATATGAAGCAAGTGTCAAGTTTTACTGATGACAAACACATAAAATTGTGAATCTGAAGATAGATCAGGAATGAGAAGATGAGCCCAGGTACTAAGGACAAAGCATCCGAATCAAGGGAAGAAGGCCTAAGCAGAGGTGGGGCAGGTGTTGGGCAAAGGTCAAAATGGCAGAGGTCTAAGCAGGGGTGTGGGCAATATTGTAGGGGTCCAACTACATGAATCAGGGACCTAGTCAAGAAAGACAGCTCAGACAGGAGAGCAATTCATGTGGTACCAGGGGACAAGACAGGAACCAATTAAAGAGCATCTAAAGTGTTAAATGGCCTATGATTGAGCAACTTTATGCATTTATTCATATATGTATTCATGTATTCATTCAGTGCCAAATGCTCTGTTAGACACCAGGGTTGATAAAACTGACAACGTTGACCTTATGAAACGCATTATACTGGGTAAAGCAGTGAAGAAATAATTCAGCAAATAAATGTATAATGAAAATGTGTATTAATATGTGTCAGGAAGGAAATAAATGAATGGGGGTCAGGGTGATGCTTAGGTATCACTGAAGACCTCTGAGAGACTATAACATTGATTTTTTACAAATCTTGACCCCCACCCTTCACCCCCAGGCACCGTGGCCCACCAACTTGAAAACTATAGCTATTTAACATACACGTCCATGTCTAGCCCTGTTCCCAGGTTTTCTAATCAACCAGTGGCTCCCTAGACACAATGATTCCCATCACCCAATTCTCCTTCACATCCCTGACGTATCCCTTATGCCTGTTTAATTTCTAAGGTCAGCTGACATCCTTAACTTGACTTGTCCTGTTGCCACTTAAGCCCCCATAATGATAAGTCCCTGAGTTAAAAATAGCTTATTATGAGGGTGGAAGTTTCTTCTATTCAGAAGAAGGTAACATTCGTAATAAACAAGCACACACATATCTCAGTGACTTAACACATTAGAACGTCTTCTGTTTTTCAAAACCTTTAGTGAGATTCAGGACCTTTGTAAAATTGCTCAACCATCCCTTTGGGAGACTGGAGTCCTCTGCAGGCTTTTCTGCATCTACCTGGAAGACAAGGGAAGGAAGAGAGAAGAGGATCATGGGGGAAGTTTCCATTGGCCAGGCACGGAACTGCTGTACATCCCTTCTGCCCACACTCTACCACATGACAGACTCATTCAAACAGCATACCTAACTAGGCTCTGGTGAGTACAATAATGTATCTTTTTATTCACCAAAAAATCCATTTCACTCTTTTCCCACATAAAAAACTTACCCCCTCCCTAAGTGAGATCATCCAAGGCCCCAATGCAGTCCCTGAATCTAGCTCAAAGTCCAGGATTTGCAGGCTTGTACCTGTTGCAGCCCTCTCAGGGCCAGTCAAGGCTGGCTACAGGTGAGCAGTTGCACAGGCTCTCACAGTCAGATGGGCCCCTCCAATTGGTTTAATGCTTGGCTCTCACTGTCATAAAGTCCCTAACAATTTTATCTTTGACCTTGTGTTTTTTAAGTGAAGACCCGTGGGATCACGAAGCATGCGCATGAGCGGAGCAGGTACATGCAATATGTGTGTCCTTTGTCCCACATATAGTGTTTGTGTTGCCCGGGAGCAGAGTTCCTACGGACCTCTGATGCTCTTAGCAAGACTGTGAGTACCAGGAAAGCATGTGATAGCTATGACAGCAGAGCACTGACAGCCCTGAGAGATTACCTTTTCCATTTGAACCAAAAACTGGCTTTGAACACAAAAAGAAAGCCGTGACAGTCTAAGAAACCCAAAAGAGCAAGGAACTCTTATTATATCCTTCTTTCTTGTGCTACCTTTGCCTTATTAGCCAGCCACTTACACTGAAATGATGTCATAGCAGGAAATGGAAAGATAGAGCAACTGTAATTTCTTCTTTCATTCCTTTCTTACTCATCTGTAAGCCAAAGATAGAGAATTAAAAGAATGCACACACATCAAGAAGAAAAATAAAAACAGTTCAATTAGTTGTATGCAGCATTTCTACTGTTCTGATAAGAACAAAATGCATATGCATGTTCGAGCCACAAAATGGCAAATGTGTAATTTCAGTAATTCCACATTTGAGTTAAATGCTCTTATATTTCCATTTAAAACTGGCATTGCACAATAAAAAGATAAATAGTAAAGTTAAATATTTCTTTGCTTAGAATGACATCAAGTAGCAAGTATAAAATACCGTGATAAGTCAAACATATACTATAAAAGAAAGGATAAGACTTTATTTTACTGTGTTTGGTGGCAACTTTCCCCTACTTATTGAACAAGGGGCCCCACATCATTTTCATTTTGCACTGGACCCCACAAATTATGTAGCCTTCTCTGGGTCCAGTATAACTGCAGTACAAGCTTCCAATCAGAAAAGGGAAGACTAGAATACACATAGCGAACAATGACCCATAGACATTTGTAAATCCTTCTGAGTCAACACTGTGAAGGGTGACTACCCGAGATGAAGATAGTTTCTTGTCCTGTCCCTGATTCTTCTGTCTGTGGCCCTTGGCTCCTCTCTCTGAGTTTCTCCCTTAACCGTTATCTTCACAGAAATATCTAGAATGGTTGTTGAGGAATATTCTCTTTGTGGATTGTGCAGTATGCATCTCTCTCTTCCTGCCCCAGGGTCATTTTAAGGCCCTTTTTTATCCCTGACTCAAGGTTTCTTTGGCACTTCAATTTCTTTTTAATTTTTTTTTCAGTAAGTTTTGATCTATTTGCTTCCAGTTAGTTCCATGTGCCAAGGTTTTTAAATAGTTATTAAATTTGCCTAATTGTTTCCTGATCCCCATGTTTTTCCTTCAACTTAATGGCAGGTACCTTCAGGCAATATGAAAAAAAATATGCTAAGGTGGAAAAACACTTCTCTTAATCTAATGTTTACTGAGGGTCTGAGTTGTTTGAGAAATCTCACTGGCCCTTTTGTCATTCAGGATTCTTTTTTTTTAATTTCAGGTCCCAAAGCTATCAACTCTTCAACCATGGGAGGCCCTTGATCCCTGAACTTTCTACTCGTGCCAATTTCTGCTTGAAAATCCACCCACACTCACCTGCGTGCATGTCTCCCTTACTTAAGTAGCAGCCAACACACGATCTCACTGACAGTTCCAACTACTTCCCCTAGAGCTATAGGCTCAGTAGATATGTGATCTGCCTTCCAGGTCCTCCCATGACAGCTTCACTGAGAATTTGCTGAGGTTCAGCAGAAATCTCCAGACATTCAGCCTGCTCTATTGTATTGTCACCTGCTGCTGGCCAGTCACTAACCAGCGCTTCTTATTCCTGGGTTTTGTTACAACAGCAGTACATGTCAAAGTACCAATTTCTGTACTTGTCAAGTTAGGAGAGCTGCTGTAACTAAAATCTCAGTGCCTTAATATACTAAGGCTTATTTTTATTCACATTACACATTAATGTGGGTGTATGATAAGTGACATACTACTCAGTGATTAAGGGAACCAACCAGGTTCGTTCCATCTTAATTTTTTTTATTTTGTATTACCTTTTTATTTTGAAACTTACATTTTTGAAAATCTTGGTTTAAAATCTTTTGTTGAAGTAATTAAAATGTCTGTTGAGAAGTTCAGTTTATTTTAATACTTGCATTTAGTAGCTGTCACAGCTGAAAAAGACCCCTCATAATCAGAGGTAGAACCAAATGAAAGAAATATTTATTTGTTTGCACCAAAGAAAATCATGATACTCAGTTTTCAATCCTGTTCACAAATTTTCACAATGACTTAGTTGAAATTTTACTTGTGCAATTAAATTTCCTTGATGTCATTTAGTAGTTCTTTCAAAGTAATCAAAAGATTGACTAGTTCATGTTTAACAAAGGCACTTCAAATTCCCTGAAATATTTTTAAGCATGTCAGAAAATTCTGTTTTAATATTTTCTAGATATCAGCATATGAGATGTGTTTTTAAAGATGACAGGTTTACTTATACTGTTTTAGTTACCAAAAAAAAAATCATAGTAAAAATCATTCCTAAAATTCCTTTTCAAAATGTGGCCTCCATAGCATGAGATTCTTTTTAAAAGCAATTACTATTTAACTCGCTGTTAAAGCATTATCTCTACCATGATGGGATTGATTACTTATATTTTTGGAGGTGTCTGTTAGGCAACATAGCCACTGGTTGTCCCATAAATTGGAACCAACCAGAAGCTGACAGTCGAGGGAGCTCTTGGGTGGAGTGTAGACCATTGAGGTCAGTCACCCAGGGCACAGAGGAGAGTAAAAGGGGTGAAAAATGGATTGGAAGGAGTCAATGAAAGATATTTGACACAGCTATAAAATCACTCATACACATGCCTGCTGTAAGAGACAAAGTGAATGAACGAGAGTGCCATTGTCAAGCCCTCTGGTTGTGGAACCCTACACGTCCCTCAGAAAACTTATTATCATATGTGATGAAAGACTGTTGGAGCCTCTAGTGGGGCATCTTCTCTAAACAAACAGAAATAAAATGACATGTGACAGATGAAGACAAATTACTTTTTATTACAAAAGTCTAGGTTGGAAGATGTAGCTTAATGTGAGAGCAAAATGGACCTGCTAATGGAACCCCAGAATTAGCAGATTTACCCAGCCTAGGCATTGCTGAACTGGGACAGGCCAGAGATTTTTCTGCTGATGCCTTAGGGTGCATATACTATACCACTTGTGACACCAGTGGGCTAAAAAGTACACTATTGGACCACTATTAGACAATTGGACCTAGCTAGCACGGTAATCCTAGCTTCGTGCCTGGTGAGCGTCCTGGCCAAAAGCAGGAAGAATTTCCTTCCTCGTGCCTAGTTTTCCTCTAAACTATGTTGACTGTCATCCAGGTAAACCAGAATCAGGTTTAACTCAGTCCCACTCCCAGCCAAGCTTCAGGCCCGTCTTCCCCTGAACATGCTCTCTGGGTCTTTGTGGATGGATAGCTTAGCATCTACCTGTCCCCACTGCTCAGCTCTAAGCTGAGTGCTATTGATAGTATGCCTACCTTATGATTATATATGAAGGCCAACATGTTATATCAGTGCACTTAAGTCTTTTCTTTATCTGGTATAAACGTTAGAATGACATTTTTTATCTGCTTAACTCTCAGCAAATCAAGTGAGAGGTTTTAAAAAGAAATAGAAGAAACAACTTATAATGCAGTTTATACAATGAATAGGATTTTATGTTCCTACTCAATGGCTTCATGGTGAAAGGAAGGTTCTAAAATTCTGAAACTAACAGGAAAAGTCAGTGTTTCTTGGGAGGGAAGGGATAGAGGCAGAAAAGAAAGAAGGAAATGCAAAAAGGTTAGAAAGTGTTATATCTGGATGTTCTAAACATCAAAGGAAGAAAAATGGAATAATAATGGTGAGTTAAGGATCTGAAGACCCATGAATCAATTTCTCTTTTCCCCATTGAGTGATATGAAAAGGGAAAGGAAAGGTGTAATCTTGACTAGAGACTAAATACATGCTGTGGTATTTTCTGAAGAAAAAAAAGTCTCGCTTAAGGGGAATCGATAATGAAATAAGATTAGAAAATGATAACTGCACTTTATTTAATATTTTTGGTGACAATTATAAATATGGAACTGTGCAAGGAGAGTTTAGATAAGTGAAGCCGAGTTTTATAATACACAGTAGAAAAAACAGGCTCACTATGGGAAATGGAAACAGCAAGGACAGAATCAACTTTGAGAGTTCGATGAAGCATGTGAATCAAGGCCTAAGCCTACTTAATACATGGAATTTCCCTGGTCAGAGAGATTGTCCAAGGGTCAGTAGAGGAACCTAGGTGGTTCGGTTATTAGGAAGTCCAAGACTTTAGTTGGTGTTTGGGGTAAAAAAATGTAATCAATCCATCATTCTCTGACTCTCTTTTCCTCTCACTCCCATCCTCTTATTGTGGTTATTGATAACTATTTGGCAACCACCAGGTTAACTAGCTTTGGAATAAATTTGCCACACTCCAAAGAAAACTGAAGAGGGAAACAAGACTGCTCCCTGGGATAGATCCACAGAGCGGCTGGATCAAGTCTTACCTGCAACTTCCACCACTAGTAAAATTTTGAGTTTGTGAGTCAGTAAAATTACCCTTATAGTCAAGGCTAGTTAAGTATCATAACTGAGACACCTTTCTGAATTACATTTGTACTCATCTACTAAAATATTTTATTTTCCCCATTTATTTGAATCTCAGCTCATGTTGTCTCACACTGAATGTATTTGCCTACGTTTCTTATCTTTCCGCACAGATTTTGCACTCCTTGAGGGCAAGGACTTCAGTTTACATATTAAATATTTCTTCTAGCTTTCAGCATACTGCTTTGCATATAGTAGTGCTTAATAAATATTTGGAAAATGAATAAATAAAACTTGTGCATTTGATCTCTTTAGCACCATACTGTAGTTAACACATTAATAATTCTAAAACTGTTGAATCAACTGAATACGAAACCATCATTGTTTATTGTTTGATATTTTGTTCATTTGCTTGTTTCTCTTGCTTGCTATAGGAAACGCCGCAATAGTTATTTATTTTTTCACTTCCTTCCCCCATGGACCACAAAAATTCCTAAGATGTCATGACAGTTCATCTAAAGTACTAAAGATTAATAAGAAATAATCAGTGCTATCAGTTCTGTTGATGATATTCTAGCCTCAAGCTAAGTATCTGGACATATTACTTAGCTAATGCAGCCTCATCTTAGGTGAAGAAGAGACTTACATTGAATTTGGATACATTGAAGATAGCCCAAGGCCAAAAGGAATCGGCCTTGCCTTTAATTCAAGCCTTGACTCTTACTAGATATTTGACCTTGGCAGAATTATTTAATTTCTCTTGGCCTCAGTGTTCTCACCCATATAGTGGAGGTCATTATACTATCAAACTGATAACATTGTGATAAGGATAAAATGAGTTAATAAAAGCAAAACATTTAGATTTTTACTTATAATAATTAATAAATGATATGTTTTGTCTCCTTCCTCTTCCTCTCCTCCTCCTCCTCCTTCATATTATTTTACAATATTGCTCTAGTATTGCTATTACCATCCAAGATGAGAAACAATTGCAGGTTTTTTCGTGTAAAAACTTTTTTTAATTTTCAGGTGCTACAAAACATTATATTTGCTGCTTCACAATAAAAAAATTAATCTTCCCATGGACACTGTAGATAAAAACCTAGCTGGACTCTATTTTAGTAATATGCCCAAGCAACAAATAAATCTACATAGGAAAAAAGTGAGACAAGCCCTAGAAGATAGTACTAAAGTTATCAAAACTAAGACATATAAATATAGGGTTTGTTTTAATAAGGTAAACAGAGGTCTTTAAGACGAGTTTAATACATAAAATATTTTTAATTAATAAAAAGTAGGTTTTGAAAAAAATTTGGTTTTTATTTTACTTCGCTTTAATGAATTTAAAATTATGTAACTGCATTTTATTGAAATTTTCACTGAGATAATTATATACGCACATGCAGTTGTAAGAAATAATACAGAGAGATAGATCCCTTCTACAGTTTGTTCAGTTTCTCCCATTTTGTAAAATACATTTTGCACAACCAGGAGATTGAAATTCATTCTCTCCGGCAATATTATTCAGACTCCCAGTATTCCTTATCCTCATTTGTGAGTGTGTGTACGTGTGTACTGACGTGTAGAGTTCTTTATAATTTTCTCACCTGTGTTTCCTCTTGTATTCAACATCACAGTAAAGACACTGGACAGTACAGACACCACACCTCCCTCCAGCCCATCCTGTACCTACTTTCTGAATTAAAATTAATAATAATTTGAAAAACAAATAAACTAACCAACCTCATGAATCAAGCACCCCAACAGTACTACTACTAGATGACAAGGGACTAAGTTTATTTGCAAATGGTCATGTGCATCTGATGTCCATTCCCCTGAGCAACACTCATTAACAGACACAATTGACTATGTATTCTTGTGAATGTACATAAATTTCTCTAGCCTCTCCACATATTTATCTCTGTGTCTAGAATAGAATTGAGAATATCAGAACTCATTCATTTATTTACCCCACGCTCAATTGTCATTTATTTGAATTACAGGGATCTATTCAATATTAACATCAAACGAGTGACTTTGCTATCTGGCTTAATCACCCAAACTCTTGTTTCACCTTTTATACACAGCATTTCACCCATGTTAATCAGATGTACATGACATTAAAGCTCATTTATGGAAAATATTTATATATATATATATATATATATATACTGAATTTTATTTATATTTAAATGTATTTTAATATAAACTATTAAAAATTAAAATTATACCTAGATAATCAAAGAGTAAAATTATAGTCAGAAATATCCATCGTCCAATAAATACATTAATCAGGTGTGAGAAATTACAGAAAACTTGAAATTCATGGTCGCAAGAGGGAAATATAGGAAGGTAAACTCAGTGTGCTGTGAATCTTTTAAGTGATTTCAGTGCAAAGAGACTAGACATTCAGGAACTACTTTGGAGAATACTTGCCTAGCTGTGTTCCCTTCCCAGCCATCGGTTCTGTCAGCTGAGGCGATCTCTCGAGGCTTTCTCACCAGGAAATGGAAATAAGTCCATTATTTGTAAGAGATTAAATATTGATCACAATTTTATATTTATTTCATATTAAAATCTATATGTAAGTGCTTCATTATTGAGTTCAATTTTGGTATGATTATTCAGTTCAAAAAGCAACACAAAAGAATTGGCTTCTGCTGTCAACATAAGAAAAATTAATACTGCAGCATATAAAATTATGGAGATAACAGTCTGTGTCATTTTGTGAGGTGTAGTGTGTGAGATTCACCAAAAAAATAAATGTTGATAAATGAATGCAACATTAGGAAATATTGGAGGCAACGTGGCTGAAAGGAAAATTAGCACGTGTGCCGTAGTCAGAAAGCAAGTGCTCCTGGCTCTGCCACTGAAAATTATTGCCATTTTAATTTGTAAAATGGCAATAGTTATAATAATAATAATAATAATAATAATAATAATAATGATATCTACTTTATAAAAATGTGAAGGTTAAATTTGTTGTTCCATGTATAGCCCTTGAAAGATTCCCAAGTGTATATTAAACTCTCAATAAATGTGAGCTGTTACTAAACAAGACATATTTTTAAAAGTCATCACAGCTTGTATCCTGAGCTTGTGAATTATGTAAAAGTATACTGAAAACTGGCATTTCTAATTGTTAAGATAGCAATCCCAGAGACCTTGCATAACACTCTGAGACAATCATTGGAAATGAGCTGATTTGGGTGTTTCAATTACTACGTTATTGTAAGAATTAACAAAGAGCAACACAACTCTGTATACAACAGCATTGCAGTGAAATCCAAATAAAAATTTGCCAACTAACCCCTTCCCTCCACAAAATGGTGATGAGGAGCAAACTCCAGAGATTTCAAAGGACTGCACAATTTTACAAGTAAACACTAAGTGCAGGGGAAAAATTGAGGTAGAATGGGTATATGTATAAGATGTTAGCCTTGGTATGAGATTTCATTTCTCTTTCTTTTATCTCCTCTGTCATTTCTCTACTAGACATTTCCCAGCACCTTGCTGTCCGTTAGTGCTTATTTATCATACACCATATTTAATACCAAGCATGACATTGTATTGATCAGCCCATTATGTCTTTCCAGTTTGTCCATCTACTCTGTTCTGATGGTTTTACACATTAGCTCTTTTGAATGAAAGTGTAATTTGATTCAGAGTCTCCTGGTACATACTACATCTTGAAAATATGTTAGGCACTTCAGTAAGCTGCTTTGCCCAGTAAGTTCTTTCTGGGCAAACGACAGTAGGTTTTGCTTTTATCTGCTGACCATTTCTTGTTCTACTTTGCAAGCTTTCCTGCCTCTGCCTACCTTTTGCATATTTTTCTTCATGTTTTTATTCTAGATTCTCTTCAAATCCTAATCCTTGTGGTCTGCTTGGATGATCTCTTCTTCAATAGCTCCAGTTATAACCTATATGGTAAGTGACTCCAAAACCTAAAACCCTAGGCTAGTCCTCTCAATTCCTGGTCTTATTATAACTCCATGTGGATGTCCAACAGACATCTAAACTTAGTATGACTACACCGGACTAATTATCCTCCAAGCCAACCTATTGCATTGAGTAACATAAACATGTCAATTATCCTTAACTCCCTACTCCACTTAAATCCCACAGCCAGTCAGTCACCAAGCCCTGATGAAACCATCTTATAAAAACTTTCTAATTAGTCCTTATCTCTCTCCATCTCTATTGCCACTACCCTATTCCAGGCCACCAGCCTCCTTTGCTTAGGTTATTCCAAATCTTCCAAAATGGTTACCCTCCATCCAAAACATTCTCCAGGAATGCTATCAAAGTAATCTGTCTTCAGCTTGAATCTAATGGTGTCACTCTTCCATTTAACCCCCCTCCCCAATAACTTCTTGCTCTCAGAATAGAATTGAAACTGTTTTGACCCCTAAGGACTTTCATGTCCTGGCACCTCCAGGAGTCAATTTGTTTAGTGGTGAAAGCATAAACTTTGTGATTACATGCCTGGATTTAGATCTTAAGTGGTCATCCATCCATCCATCCTTCCATCCTTCCTTGCATCCATCCAGCCATCCATCCATAATTGAATAACACTGTGTGCCTGGGAAAGTTCTTTTCTCTTGAATACAGCAGTGAAGAAAACAGACAGAGCCTGCCCTTCTTGAGCTTTCATTCTAGTGGCACAAGATGAGCAAATGTGGTGTGTCGGATAATGCTGGAGTGCTCTAGAGCAGTGGCTGTGACGAGATTGCTGTATATATTTAGTGGCATTCAGAAGTGGAAGAAAGAGGGCAAATGTCTGAGGTAGAGAAGTATTGAATACACTAATGTGTCTCTTAACTACAGAAATACATCTGAGAAATGCTTTGTTATGCGATTGTCATTGTGCGAATATCATAGAGCACGTTTACACAAACCTAGGTGGTATAGCCAACTCTACACCTAGGCAATGTGGTGTATTGCTTCTAGGCTACAAGCCTATACAGCATGTCATTGTACAAAACAACATGAGATTAAATCAAGCACAAAAGAAAATGATGCAACGAAGAGGTGGTAAACACACGATGTATGAGGCTGCTACCGGGGTAAACAATACACTGTTTTATAGCAATTATTTTGGGGGGGGCAAGAAAAGAGAATAGACTTTAAAATAACAATAAAAAGTATAGTATAGTAAATACATAAACCAGTAACATAATCATTTATTATCATTATAAAATATTACACATTAACATAATTGTATGTGCTGTACTTTTAGACTAGCAGCACAATAAGTTTGTTTACACCAGCATCAGCACAAACACATGAGTAATGCATTGCTTTATGACATTATGATGACATTACAACAGCTATAGCGTCACTAGGTGATAGGAATTTTTCAGCTTCATTATAATCTTATGGGACCACCGCCATCTATGAAGTCCATCACCAATTGGAACGTTACATGGTATATGACTGTAAACTTTCTTTTCCCCCAAGTAAGATTATCTTGGGGCTAAATAAATACACTTTAAAATGTGTTTATTTTAGTACCTAAAAGAATCTCTAGCTGCTGCATGGAGAAGAGGCTATGAGAAAATAAGAATGGGAGCAGGGAGATGGTTAAGAGAAAATTTGCAATTGTCCAGGACATACGTAAAATTAGAGTAATAATGGTGGACATGAGGGATGGTCTGATTCGGAGCATGTTTCTAAAGCAAAGACCACAGCAATTGATGATGCGTTAGATTTAAGGATAGGAGAAGAGGGCAGAGTGTCAAGGGTTACTTGTAGGTTCTGACTTGAGAAACTTCAAGTGGTGGAGACATTCACTGAGACGGAAAAGAATGAGGAAGATCTCATTTGGATTTCAGAGGGGGAAATCAACGATCAAGAATTTGTTATGTGTAAGCTGCCTGGCACGTGTTCAAGTGGAGTTGTTAAATAGGCAGCTGGATATGACAATATGGAGTTCAGGTGAGCAGTTTGGACTGGGATATAACATTGACTATCATTTGCATATAATGGTTTTAAAGCCATGGGATAGAACGAGGATACGGGGAAATGAGTGTTGACCAGGAGTGTGCTAATGACTGTTTAATGAATGACTCCGCATTTTAAAAAAACATGTATATTAGCAGATTATTCTACTGTGTAGACAGGACTTGCTCTCTCTAATTTACCACAGTCCCCACTGCCCACTTGGCTATGCAAATGTATTTACATAGGCCTTATTCACTCATCTATGTTACCTGTCTGGCCCTTTTAACACTGGAGTTCATTAAACAGGAGTAGTCCCTTTTCTGGGTCCTTTTCTTTACTCCATGCTGTATTACATGCTATTTATCTCAAATGTCACATTGCCGTAAAATTGTGTGTCATGAGTTCCAGCTTCTGAAGACCCAGACCATTGTCAGTCGTGGCAGCAAAAGGACGAGCTAGAAATACTCCACTTTCTAAATATGTTTTTCAATGCATATGAAGGTTATTTCATTACCTTGAAATTGTTTAATTTCTTCAGGTTGAACTTGAAGTTGTCACACTGTATATAGCTGCTAGGGTGTGGGTGGCTCAGAAATTATGTTTTCAAGAGAAATTACCAAGCTACCTTGAGTAATAATAATATACATGTTTTGGGTATCTTCTTGGGGGTAGACAATATTGGTATGTAAGGAATAGCAATACATTAGTTTTGATTAGTTTTCAAAGTTGAGACCAACAGGTTTAAAGAGATATTTAAAAACACATTTCACAATACGGAAAAGAAGACTCATTTTACCTTAATTTTTTCTTTAAAGTAAAGCAATAGCTTCAGATATAATAAAAAGGGTCACAAAAGTAATTTATTATGGAAATGATTCAGTGTGGAAAAATTATATTCCAAAGAGTCATGAACCAGATTTGTCAGTAGGTGAATATAAGGATCGTAGGGTTACAGTTGGATGCTAAATAATACCTGAATTAATTGCTCTCTCCCCGAGGGCATAAGGTTAGCTTTCAGCCATATGAGATAATTTTTAAAGTGATTTTTTTCTCATGTGGAAGATGTATGAAGTATAACTAAAAAGTAACGGAAAAAAATTCATGTTAAAACCAGAATCATTACTTTATAGTCAAATAGAGGTCATGATTTTCCCTTTTTACATTTTCATCCTTCTTTCCATTCTCTTTGTTATCTTCTTCTGCTCCACCTGCTTTTCCTTTCATGGGTTTACATGTCTTGTGATATTTTTCTTTTTCCTGCAGAGCATAGATACAATTTCCAGTGCGGCACTCGATATGTCCAAGACCTAGGATGCTCCTTGAGAGGCAAGGTGCTATTTTGAGGTAAGTTATAGCATGAAACTGCATTAGCTACCTCATTTGTGAAAATTATACAATTCCCAGATATGTGGTAAGCAATTGCTGGCAAAAACACAATCCTAATGGTTTTCATAACTGATGTTTTCAAAACCAGAAATATCTCTGACCATGTTGCATCCCCCTTTTAGGACTTTAGTGGTAAGAAAGGATTCTGTATTTTATGAGTTTTAGTAGTATTATATCTATTACATTTAGACATTTTTACTGTTATAGTTCTATAGCAGAAAGACTGAAGGAGTTTTTTTCTTCGTCTTCTACTAGTTGGTGACATACTAATGGAACTATATATTTATTCTTTTATTAGTAGAACTCCAGGAATGTATTTTTTGTGACAGATGATCCCACGTGGAGTATGAGCATTTTTCAGCTAGTCCTTTACATTACCTTTAAAATAAAACATCATTACACCATTCTGTTTACATTTTTCAATAAAATGTAAGATTCGATGAGGACTCTCCCAGTTAATTTTTAAAGTATTTTGTCCTACTTGAGAATAACCTTTGGAATTAAACTTTCTGCAATGCTTATTGGTCTACACATTAATTATAAACGACTTGACCTTAATCAATTTCTCTTCTATCTATTAGTCCAAATTCATACTTAGTTTTTAAATAACTTAAGGAACATGATCTGACTCATGCAAAACTTCCATTGACTTTTACTGGAGTCAGTGAAATTTTGTCAGACATCCAGCATCTAATTCATTGTTACATTCCAGGATACCAACTACAAACGAGAAACTGGTGAACTTGGTGCCATATAGCAGGTTAATGTTCTTTTAATGTTTTTCTTGGTCTCAATGGAATTTTTTGATAAATACATAGCATTTATAATGACATTTAGATTCCTGGTAGATAACTATTAATTTATAATATATGCATATTCTTAATGATTTTATTATATAAAATATTAACATGACCATTTATTATCATTATTATTTTTTAACATTAGTTTCTAGGCACTCTAGTTTGTGTACAGAAAGAATAAATTCTTGCTGATTGTTCATTCTTAAAATATTTAGGCATAATTTTAATGGCAATATTGGATAGCTGAAAAATGTTTCTCAAGTAGGTAGAAATGAATTAAAGATTGCCTAAAGTACGATGAATTGAAAGGAAGTTAACAATTCCAGAATGATTGGGGCTTAAGGGCACATATTCCACCCCAACCAAAAAAGTATCTTTCATCAAAGTAAAGCAACCACTGGGGTAAGGTGGAGTGGGATGGGGAGGATGCTTACTTTGGGAATGATACAAAACGCCGAGCTCAGACATCAAAGAATGCCTTCCAAAAAAGGTAGAATTTAGAAGCAAATTAAAGGAAGATGTTATTTCTTTAGAAAGCATAACAGTTTTACGGGAAGTGGAGGAAATTCTGTCAAGCTCTGCTAATATCTGAAGGACCAAGATCGGAGCTGCAGGCCAACTCTGAGAAAGGATGGGGCCTTGGGGCCTCTGTCCCATCACAGTTCATCAACATTCTTAGGCCAAGCTGGCATTTCTGGAATGTAAAGTGAGCTCCCAGCCCCTTCTCACTTTGTTTCTCTGATCTGGTTTTTTGATAGTTGCCTGAGTTCCCTGAGACAAAGAAGGGGATCTCCCTCATATGAAGGGGTAGGTCAGTAATGGAGAAGGACAAGAATAAAGAGACCAGAGGAAGTGGAGAAGGAAGTCTCAACCACAGGGCAAACAATTAAAAATAGAGGAAGCAGCATAACGCACAGAAAACTGAAGCTAAGATGACAGTCGGTTACCCGGGCTCTAACCTTGAATCACTGATTACTAGGTGTGTGCTATTGAGCAAGTCTCTTAACCTGTTTGCACCTCAGGTTCCTCATCTATCATATGAGGATAATGAACACCCAATATGTGAGGATGAAATGATAATATATCATTTATATAAAAAAGGGATTATGACTGCACCTAGCACATCCTAAATGTTCCATAAATGCCAATTGCTTCTATTAAATTAAGTAAAAAGTAATTTAACAATTAGTTTAAATGATCAAATATTGCTAGTATTAAATCTAAATGAAATTAGATTGTCATTATTATTTAAAAGATGAACCCCCAAATTAGGTTGACAACAGTCTCTGTGGTGTATTTACAATTGAAATAAAGTGACTCAAAAGTTAAAAAATAAATGACAGTGTGGGAGAAAAGCATTCACCCCGTGTCATATTATCCCAACCACAGAATAAAGGTCAGGCTCTTCACCCCTCGACGCTGGCCCGGCCCTGGCTAAGCTGTGTACATGAGGGATGGACAGCCAGCGGCCTGGCTGGGGCCTATGCTTTGTGTCCTGGCTGAAAATGCTATGGAGAGGATCTGATTCATGCCTTAAATTTGGGGAATTAAGTGAGCTGAATGGAAGGGTACTGTTGGAGAGGACTGGCAAATCTTTGTGGCCTTAAATGAAGCACAGCAGGAAAAGGGACATGGGGAGAAAGCTTGTCCAGTGGGGAACAGACAGGGAAATTCATGGATGTGGTGTATTCCCATGCAGGGAGTGCTTTCCACCCTGCTTTCTGCTCTGAGACCACTAAGTGACAGCAGCAGAGTCCCCTATTACACTGTGTTTCTTCGGTTAAGGTTGGGCTCTTGATAGGGTATAATGTCATCCTGGAGAATGGGGGAGGCTGGGAATTTGGGGCCCCCTGAGATACATTCCAGTGCAGGTCCCCCTTCCAGGTGTGATGCGATTTCCCTTTAGGAAGATATCCCGTGACCACAGCTTGGAATGCAGAATGGGCTTTTGGAAGTTAAGTGAAGGCAGATTAAGGGAGAAAGGCCCTTCACTGTGACTTCTAACTGATGTTTCCCTTCAGGGCCTGAAGGCTTAAGCCTTTATTTCTAGAAGAATGGGAAGAGGAGGAGCTAGTCCCATTTGTTGCTAAGCAACCAAAGCTTTGCAGGCCTCATTCTCAGGTCACACGTTTGCAGCTATTGAGAATCAGTGACAAGGTAGATGTAGCGATGCAGGAAGAAGCCTCTCCTTTCAAAATTTCCTGGCTCTGTATTTTAAGCGATGGAGTTCTCAAGAACAAAATTGATCAAAGTTCTTCATAATGGTGTTTTCAGTAATAAGCCAGGCCTGAAAAAGAGGGATACGTTTCAGACGTAAACCAAAACAGCCAGAGCATCTTATCTTCCCATGCGAAGCCCAGGCCCAGGACAAAGGATGCCAAGAATCAACTTAACAAGAAATACATACAGCCATACATACAACCTGCGTGAAGCAAAGACACAAACCAACCAACCCAGTGAAGGCCCTGAAAGGATGTCTGACCGAATGGAGATACATGGCATGTTTTTGTTGGGAGGATACGTAGTGTAAAGGTGTGAGTTTTCTACAAATCCGAAAATCTATTTGTAAATTCAACACAGATCCCCTCTTTTTTTTTTTAACGTGACAAAAAAAATCCTCATTTATTTGGAAAACTAAATATGTAGAGATCTTTAGAAACATTCTGAGAAAGACGAGTAATGAGAAGGAATTTACCCAAAACATAGTAAGCCATGTTGTTAACATGTGACTATTGAAACAGCGTAATGCTGTGTGATCCCAGCACAGGAATAAACAGGCAGATCAATGGAAGAGATTTAAGAGTCCAGAAGCAGACACACATGGGAATTTAGCAAACATTGTAGGTGACATTTCAAATCAGTGTATCGATTGGATTTTCAAAACAAAACAAAACAAAAACAATTTTAGAACAAAGGGCTTAGCATTTGCAAAAATATAAAGTTGGAGTCTCACCTCCCATTTACACCAAAATAAATTCTAATTTTATTTTGAGATTTAAAATTAGAGATTTAAATTGAAAAAAATAAGATCAGAAATGATGAGAAGAAAATTTGGATTAGTACTGTTATAATCCTGAAGTGGGGAAGTGTATCAGTCAGCTCAGGCTGCCATCACAAAATACCACAGACTATGTGGCTTAAACCACAGATATTTATTTCTCACAGTTCTGGAGGCTGGAAGTCCAAGACGAGATCAAGGTGCCAGCAGGCTTGGTTTCTTCTGAGGTTTCTTGGCTTGCATATGCCCCCTTTTTGATGTGTCCTCAAAATTCATATGCTGAAGCCCTAACCCCCGATGTGACCGTATTTGGAGACAAGATCTTTAAAGAGCTATTTAAGTTGAGGACATAAGGGAGGGGTTCTTAGCCAATAGGACTATTGTTCTTATAAGAAGAAGAAGAGGTACCAGGAATGCGTGTGTATAGAGAAAGGCCACGTGAGGAAATAACAGAAAACGCTTTCTAAGTATTACCTCAAAGGCAGAAAACAGTCATTAATTTTTCTAGAAATAAAAGGAATTCAAATAAAATCATAGCAACCTCGTCTTTCATTGATTTACTTTTAAAAATTGGTAAGCCACAGCGTTAGTGAGAGTATGGGGATATCAGTACTGTATAACATGGCGCACACAGTGCAGATGGGATTGTAACCTGAAAGAAATACTGTACAGGGTGACTTGGCAATTTGTAATCTCTTAAAAGAATGTGTATGCCTCTCCATTTCTTAGGCTTTATCCTAAGGAAATAGTCCAATGGGTGAGCAAAAATGTCTGTACAAGAATGTTAGATTGCTTCAGGTAATGAACATAGAGCACAAATTTGATATTAGTAAATAGGGGATTGGATGAACCAATTAAGATACCAGTTATACAATGAAATACTCTTCAGTCATTAAGAACTATATAGTGGACCAGTTCTCTGGATATGAACATAGACTCGCTAAGATGTAATGTTAAGTGAAAAATAAAGCTGGTTGCAGTAGGTTTCCATTTTTGTAAAAAATATAAATAGAAGTACATATAATGAAAAGTGGTGTATATATAGTCCGAATTGTCTATAGTGAACATATGATATTTTGCTAATCAGAAAAGAAAGCTATTTTTATTCTTTTTAAAAAATCAACCATTTATAGACATAAGAAGCATATTTTATATACTAAAAGTATATTTAAAAATATATAGGAAGCATATTTTAAAAATAACAGTAAATGGAAGTAGATAAAAGACTCTTGCTAGAGAAGGCTCAGAGAATAAAGAGAAAAGGACTTAAAATTTGATCTATGAGTTTAAACATTTGGAGAGCACGGACTTAGGTATTTCCTGTGAAAGTTTTATGCTGTCCATAGAAAGAATGTGGTAACTGAGAGGGGCCCCTACGCTGATGAGAAAGAGTTTGAGAAATTGGATGATGGAGGAGAGTCACCCTGCCACCAACCAAGAGTCCCCAAAGTCTACTTCTTCAAGTGGAGGTTCATCCCTAATGTGGAAAAGTGTGCATCAGATTTTCAAAATGGTCAACACCATTCCTTCAGATTAAAGAAATTTTAAATAATTTTTCTCTTTTTTATGGCATGAAGTATTGCTCACTAAGCAAGCTTTTGAGTTGTTTGCTACTTTGTTTGTTTGTTTGTTTTTAAAGGGGTATATTTGATTTTAAAAGATCAAACGTGTCCACATTATATATGGTATAGAAAGTTCTTTGTTAGCAATCTGTATTATATCTTATATTATATTACTTTTGTCAATTTTATTTTTTTATCTTTTTTTTCCTAATAAGTAAAAGTATATTTAAAAATATGCAAAGTTCACTTTTTATGGACTCAATACACAGTCTGTTGTGTTGATCCCATAACATACTCATGATGCTAAAAATTCCATGTTGGCATTTCAGATGGGAGTGAAACAACATACTGAATGATTTTCAGCAAGCTTAGTGCCAAATGATGAAAAAATATTTTTTTATCTATCATGAGTCCATTTAAGTACTAATATGTGTGACTTGCATTTAGTATTGAAGAGGAAATCAATAAGAAAGGAATGATTATTAGGTTTCGATTACACGTCATACTCACCACTACCCCACCATTTTTGTTTTCTTTTTCTTTCTTTTTTTTTTTTTTTAAAAAAAAAAGGTATATGCAGATTTTCAGCCACATCTCAAGTTTGCTTTCATATATGTGGGATGAAGTGTTTTGGCAGTAAGGATGCAGCAAGAAAGGGTAGAAACTTTGTGAGAGGGAACAAGTCATAGTGAATGAAGTGTATAAGGATATATAGACCCTGTGGAAGGTGAAATACAAATCCTGGATGCCAGAAAGAGAAATAAAAACAGGTAAAAAAAAAAAAAAAGTAAAAGAAAACAGGTTGAAGAATGAGAATTGGTTAAGTGCCAGGGAAGTTTAGTATTTGGAAGCTTCTTAACTACATTTACTGCCTATCTTTTCCCCAAACACATATCCAACAGAAGTGCTTTGCTTTTTCCTGAGGAATGTATTATTTTAATTCATGACATTTTAGGTCAAGTACTATACTGAAAATTTCCATTATATATGTATTACTTTTTAGAAAGATAAAAATTGTTCCTGCAAATATATTATATATAGATTTAACATTAGCAGAATTTCAAAAGAGAGGTCAAAACAATGCCATTTGTTTAAGATATTAAGATACTTAAAAGAGTAATTTAAGCCATCCAAAAAGTTAAATTTAATATGGGGAGAAGCACACATTTCTGGAAGATCATAACTGAAGAAATTCAGAAGCAGGCTTTTATGAAAACTTTCTGAATGTTTTAGATAGTTACTTAGTCATAAATATGTGTCAAACGGGCACAAGATTCAGATCCCTCCTGTTTTTTAAGTTACATATTGTGCTTGAATTTGCCCCCAATAAATTTATTATGACAATATTGCATAAAAATAACTGTTAAAGCATTGCAAAACAAAATGTATATTAAAACAAGCATACATATATGTATTACTAAAGAAGAATATCTAAATGCTTTCAGCAAAATTAGTGTCTATAAACCAGTTTGGTAAATTTAACATAAAAACTTGTCTTTAATTTTTTAAAAAAAGGTTTAAGAGATCACACTTTCTTAATTTATAAACTGCTTTTTAATGGGTAGCTTAAAAAACTTTCCACTGCATACTCTTTCTTTTTTCTTTTTTTTAATGTGGTAAGATCGTCAGCAACTTTCGACATTTATGATCAGTCGTTTTGACTTTTACTATACTCGTTCAAAATACATAACTTGTTATTTGTAGTGCATACTTGCACTTGAAAAACATTTCCAAATGAATATATATATCCACAGTTTTCAGATTGTAAAAAATATGTAATTTTTCTTTTGAGGTAATTGATAAAACTGCTTTGTAAAAAAATGGTAAAATACAACCTTTTAACAATGGAGAGTTTCTAAATTTGAGGATGTCACAAAATATAAAGGTTAGGTGGAAATAACTGATTGTGTATCATAAACACATGTAAGTGCTAATGAAAAAAATCCCAAATGAAATGTTTATAAACTCAAAATTATTCCTGAGGATCCATGGGTTTTAAACAAAATTTAATATAATTACATTTTCTCCTTTAATTTAGGAAGTAAAATTCTTTCACTCTGGTCGTTTGAGAATACAATGCAACTTTATATCTTTGACCCTCACCTTGTATTTGTATGCCAATTAACAGTGTTCAAAACCCTGTCATGTACTTATTTAACTATACCATTGCATAATGTTGTTCAGTTGAAACATCAATCTCTCCATTTAGGTGTGGAAACTAAGTTATTCATTCTATCAGCCATATATTAACTGACTTTCATATGCCAGGCACTGTGCTAGACTCTGGGGATACAAAAGTAGCTGGACATCATCTTTGACTCTGAAGATTTTAGCAGCAATGACCATGGAGCCTAAGCATTATAAATATAGCAGTGTGTATGGGATATGCAGGGAATACATGAAAAAGAAAACAAATTCAAAATTGAATCAAGAAAGCCATCTTAGAAAAGATGAGGGCTGAGCCAAGTATCATAAGTAGTCATTAGACAGGCAAAGATGAATAATGAAAAGATGAAACATTTTGCTGAAGCAGCAGCCTGGGAAGAGGCACCAAGAACAGAATATATTTCCCATTCTGGGAACAACTAAAAAACTCCAGAGACCCACTCTGGGTTGGGATGGGGAGGGGGTAGAGGAAGTGGTGTGGGATGGGATAGGAGAGATGTCCAAAGGCTAAATTATGATGGGCTTTGTACACTACATTAAATGAACTTCATACTGAAGAGTGAGGAGAACCAGTAAAACTCAACAGGTTTGATTCTTTGAAGAAAACCTAATGGTTTGGCCTGGAGAGGGACAGGATTAGAGGATAGTGTGTCTTTTGGGGAGGCAATTGTAATAAGACAGGTACAAGAATGATAAGGGTCCAAACTAAGGTAGAAGTAGTGCAAACAGAAATAGATCATGTTAAGTTTATTCAAGACATTAAACAATTGTTTATTTTGGGCATACATAGCTATAATTCACAATGGAAATTAGTGAAATTGAAAAAGATATGTGAACACCTAGTTCAGATGTCCAGAGTATTTTGTTAAGTTCAACATACCAATGGGATTTTAGAAACAATGACTGTATAAGAATAGCCAAGAACTTTTCAAACATTAATAAAGAAAATAGGAGATTTTGAATGATAAGATTTACACACTATAAAACTGTCTTAATAATAACAATGTGATTCTAATATAGAAAGAGCCAGCTGAATGAGACAGACCTCCAAAACAATAACAATAAATGTTTGGATGTCTAAAAGCATCATAAGCAAAATTAAATGGTAACTAAACTAGACAAATACAGCCACCATGTAAGAAAGATAATGAATTTATTCATAACTTGAATGAATAAAGCTATCTTAAAATTACATAAAATGGATAGAACACTGATAAGAGATAAAAGTTCTCCAAATACAAACAGATGGGCAATAAGCATATGCTTATTTAATAAAGTCCAAAGTTATTCATATGTAGAAAAATAAAAATTATAACGTTTTTACATATTGGATTACCAAATAGTAAAAAATGACCTCAATCCTTAACGAGTATTTGAGGAAATGGCCACACTCATGTATTTCTCATTCAATTGAACACATGAGAGTAAACTGCAAAATCTTTCTGGAGCGCAATTTTGGCAACGTGCTTTCAAACCTTAAAAATGTGCTTGGGCTCAGCAATTCCAAATACAGCAATTTATCATAAGGAAACATAAATATATGGAGAAGTGGCATGCCTTTGCCTGTGTTCCTCAAAAGAACACCTTGAGACAAAGCCTTACGGAGTGTTACCCCAGGGAGCCGGAATGAGGACAGAGGAACAAAATCAGGACAGGGGCACACCCAGCACAAGGACACATGATAGCCACCACTATAGGAAAGAGGGTGCCTGATATGGTAAGGTCACGTGGGAAGTCATATAAAGTGTGTTCAGGGTTTCCATCTGAGAGAGAAAGGGGCAGCACCTATGTACTTGCTCCCATCTCTCATTGGGAAGAAGGTCACCCCACAGAGAGCTAGCTCGGCCACGTTTCCAGGGTGCACGTGAACAGCTCCCCTGTAACTCCCACCCTCCCAGTGTCCCCATTCTACCTGGGCCTGATGTGACGTGCTGTTAGGTGGCACGTGTCTGAACTCATCAATGCTCTTGAATTGCCTGGAATACAAGGCTGGGAGGATCTCATATGTGGTGCCTGGAAGATACCCAACAAAGCCCATCCTTTCCAACACTGAGATCTGCTTGTGTACTCCATGATGTAGATATCCCCACCATGTTAGGAGGCCTTCCGTGTGTGTGTGTGTGTGTGTGTGTGTGTGTGTGTGTGTGTGTGTATGATTAAGTTGCCCTCACTTCTCTGAAAGAGAACCACAGTCTCTGCAAAGACTTAATATATAAGAAGATGAGTGAACAATAAGCAAACGAGAACAAGATAAAACACCTCACATTCTCCTCTGTGCTGCTGGTCCCGAGATTGTAATTGCCATTTATCATCTCCCTTCTTCAATAATGGAAGATGTCCTTCACCCTCAGCCAGCATTTGGCCCTCAGATTGGAAAGGGACTCAATGTAATCAGTCTGCCAAGAACTGGCTGGCTTATCTCCTCAAGGAATGATGCTATATCATGTGTTCATCTCTGCTGCTGGTGGTTTGGTCATCCAGCAGTGGCAGCAGTTCGGTCACACTTGTTGAGAGGGAGTCCATGCTGTTGGGTTCGTACATAGCCTCCCCTGCCTCTATAGCCCCTACATTCCTAGCGCTAGTACAGCCATGGAGAGAGTCAAGCTGATGTCACAGGTGAGGCATTCTGTTATTTGTGGTGGATGTGCTCTGTTGCGTACTTATGTCGGGCGCAAATCCTCATGCTTTGTGCCCGGTGTGGTAGGTCCAGTCGCATGCCTCTGTCACAGATTTACTTGTCAATTATCTTCTAAACATGTTCTTTTTTGATCACTAAAGTACCCAGCCTAGCCATTTGCCACTGCCTAGGGGCCTCTATTATGTCCTTACCCTAGGTCACTTTTCCTTCCAGATGAATTGAACAACTAAGTGTACTGCTCACCATCTTCCCACCGGGAGAATTCCCGTTACCGGTGTCATTTAGGTCATCCCTACGTGGTGCTATAATGCAGCATCGGACCATTTTTAGTTAATATCAAAATACTGTACTGACTCATCTGTGAACCAGACCCGATTATTTTTCTCTTCCATCAGCTGGTCTGTAGAGAAGATGCTCCACCATCTTGAAGCCGTAGGTTTGAAATGATAAAGAGGCATTGATGCAACCAGGGTTGACATGGAGTATCTGGGCTGCATGTTCCTATCTTTACTTAAAGACCATCCCAGCACGCCCCAGATCCATGGGCCCCTACAAACATTACAGATTTGGCAAGCTCCTGAATTTTTGTGGATTTTACCATGTAAAATTTGACAACCATGGGTCTTTCTAGGGAATCAGCTGCTTGCCAGGTCCAATAGTGTGATGTCATTTATATAGTTGATCATTTAGTAGACTGACCTCGGAAGTCTTGTAGCATCAATTCCCCTGTATTCTGTTCATAGAAGCAGTCACAAGCCTGCCCAGGTTCAAACTTTCACCTCTTGTTAGGAGAGTGGCAAGTTTCTAGAATAACACATGGGATAAAAAATAATGTAGCCATCTTTGGAAAATATAATGTCACATGCATCCTCTGGACTTGCATAATTCGTTTTACATTTCCACCTTCATGAACCTTTTGACCACTTTCTTCATCTCATTCTAAGGAAATTCTAGCATCCACAGTCAACCCCTTTGCTTTAGGACAAGTTTAAAGGACCATCTCAAAAGAGGATGAGAACCAGCTCCAGCTATTACTGACAAGATATTGGATCCTGAGTTATGGATGAGTACCCCCATGTCAAAAAATTCTCCCTGATCCAGACTTTCATTCCAACACCTTATCCATGCCCGCAGCCATTCTCACATGTTCTCCTGAATCCTGCGTGTGTGTGTGTATACATATATGCCATGTCCTGGAATTCCTTGGTGTTTAAGCTAATTCTCCCAAAAGCAGTGACTAGCATGGTATCTCCACTCAGAGATTTGATCATGGTCATTGGAGGTAATTACTCATTTCAAGGGCAAGTCTTACATCATCTTGGAAGACACCAGCCTCAGGTGAGGACCTTGCAGTTTCTCCATGCAAGGGGAAAGTCCTCTGTCCGAGCAAAGGGGTTGCTTCATCAACATGGTGGTTCAGGAGAATGCGAGGGTTTATGACTCTCAGGCTTTTCCATCCAAACATTTTCAGGTCCAATCCTTCACCTATATGGGCCCTGACTCTGATATAGAAGATCTGTCCAGATACTGCCTCATGATCCCATTTAAGTACTGCCACCCTTACAATTGTACCCTGAGCCCAATAGTCAGCCAAGTGGGCCCTGGAGCCAAAGGAGTTGAGGTTCTCCTTCAAAGATGTCATAGAGGCTCTCTGGCTTTCCCAGATTGCTAGAGTTGTCAGTTGACTATTACAAGGCTTAATTTTATTTTCTCAAGGTTTCTAACACAGCTAACAAAAGGTAGCCTATATCACAGTCCTAATTGTAATTATAATTGCCCCCATTCCATTCTGATGTCTTACCTTCTCCCTATACCTCATCTCAATTAACCAAAGGAGGAAGTTTTAGTAATTGTGATACCATTGCATAACAGGGGTTTTTACCATCTGTGTGTGTGTGGGGTGGGGGGTGGCAGGGGAGAGAGGGGAGAGGATCCTGACCTTTGAATAATCAAGCTCCAAGACTTTGTTGTGAGAATATGATTTCTAAGGTTATTCTTGAGACCATCTTTCTTCATTTTGTTCCCCAGAGAGCATGACCTAAAACAAAGGCTTACGTACACGTGCTTTATTTGGAGAAGGCTGGTCAAGGGAAGCAAAGAAAAGAAAGAGGAAAATCACTATGGATACCTGGTTGCTAAATTCTGTAAGACCGTCTGAGAAACCTTATGAAATATGTATCAACTTTGTCCACCATGGGAGAGAAAGGGCATAAGCATAGCCCCCCTGATTTTCATTCCTATTGGTCAAAATTGTATCCCATAAATTGTGAGTACCAAGAAGTTCCCTGGAATCCCATCCATACTTTAGAGACAATGGAGAATTCTGGCATGAAAAGTGAGGCTCATTACAGGTACGTAGGCCAAATGCTAGCTTTTTTATGTCTGTGTGAAGGTGGCCAGAGCCTGTGTAGTACTGGCTGCCACAGAAGTGTCCCAAATAAAGGCAGGTCATAATGAAAGGATCTAAAGGAGTGCTTAAGAGGTTTTAAGTATTATAGATAGAAGAACATTTATCGTATCATTAAACAAGTGAAAGCAATATAAATTCCCATCATTTCAGGATGCAGTAAATAAACGGCGGTATGTCCGTTCAGTGAAACACTGTAAGTCCCTAACAAAAAACACAGTAATAGAAAAATAGGTGATGATATAAAAATATTCACAATAAATTTTCTATTGGACAATGTGGTTTTATTAGCAATGTGTGACCTGATTTAATAAAATCAATTCTGGTTTGCTAATTTCCTTATTCTTGGGAATGACTAAAATTTATGTACTTATTTAAATAATTTTTTCCTATATATCTTGCTAGATACTCCTGGGGTTCTACTTAGGCTGCAGAAGACCTTACTTCCTCAATTTTTTTCCTAGCATCCTTCCAAAAGAGAATTCCAATATTAATAATAATTCTCCTTCTCTTCCTTCTGCTTCTTCTCATCTTCCTGTTCTTGTTCTTCTTCATAGATATTGCATCAGCAGGATAGATGATAATGAATTAGTGTTCCTTTTGGATGAAAGCCTCCTTGTCTGAAATTTATTATTAGTTGTATTAGCTTGGGATGCCATAACAAAATACCGTCGACTGGGTGGCTTAAACAATAGGAATGTATTTCTCATAGTTCTGGAGGCTGGGAAGTCCAAGACCAAAGTGCCATTCAATTAGATTCCCCAATGAGGGTTCTCTCTTCCTGGCTTGCAGATAGACTTGTCCTGTGTCCTCCACTAGTGGAGAGAGAAAGAGGAAGCAAGCTCTCCTGTGTCTCTTCTTCTAAGGACACTAATCTTAATTAAACCTAAGAGGCCCCATCTCCAAAGACTATCACAGCAGGGGCTATAGCTTAAATATGTAAATTTTGGCCGGACACAGTTCAGTCTATAGCATCCATTATAATTCATTTTACAGAATCATAGGCTCTTACACTAGAATGGACTTGAGAGGGACTTTGAACCTTTTCCTCAAAAGTAGGGATCCTGGCTATAAGATTCCTGAGAAATGATGGTGTTACTTTATATTTAACTTACTGGTCCTTAGGCATAGACAGTTTAATAGCCCAGAAGATGTTTTTCAAATGGTATGTTTGTCTCTTAGGATGAGAACAATCCTGAGGATAAAACTATTTAAAATCTTAATACTAACAATACTATCAAGCACTTATATTTTTCTTACAATGTGCCAGTCATAGGTCCAAGCAATTTCCCAATGGTAACACATTTAATCTTCACTCTAACCCTATGATGTAAATGCTATTAGTATCCTCATTTTGCAGATGAAGAAACTGAGGCACAGAAAGTTTAAATAACTTGTCCAAGGTCACACGGTTAGTAAGTGGTAGAGCTGGGGTTTGAAATCTCGCCAGCTGGTTCCCGTCTGTACTCTTAAACATTATATAAAAGAAATAATTTCCAGAGCTTCCACTTTTATTTCCTTCCATCTCATTTGCCATTGCTTCTTTATTTTTCATAAGGTTTCTTTGATCTCTAGGCCAAATGAGATTCCAAAAATAACAATTTTAATTTTCAAATCGAGGGCATGATTTCTAAATGGACCAAGTTATTTTTGTGAACCCTACATAAAATTCAGGAACAGAACTTTGGGAAGGAACTTCCAGATGGCAGTAAATCTTCACAGTTCAGTAATTAAGCCTTTTGAGAATGTTACTCTGTTATGGAGCCACTGCCTGATTAACTGTACAATATCAATTATATCAAATGGCACTGCTTTAATTCTGTCAAAATTTAGAGAAATCTGACATGCTGACACGAGACTCTGTGTAGTGTGATAATGAGCTGCCAAGTGTCGCAAAGTGCCATGGGGGGGAAAACACCCTTGCTTTCAGACTAAAGGTGTTTTTTTCTTTATTCATATTAGAGTATGCTTTATTAAACAACCAGATACACATACTTCTCCTGTTTGAAATCAACAGCTTAATCTTTTTTTTTTAGTTTTTATGAATGAAATTCAAGTGATATAAGGCAAACTTGTAGAAGAAAATAAATATAGCTTTTATTTTTGATTGAGAATGATGACCTATCTACGAAATTAGGCCCTTATACCTTTTGTTGCCTCATTCTTGTGAAGAATGGTTCTCAGAAAGTTAACTTCAACTTTCCAGAAGTTAAAAGTTTGACTTGCCTAATTTTACAGTGACAGACACTTGTCTGGTCATTAAGGACAAATCCAGGCTATTTAAATAGCAAAGCTGGAGTTGTTAAGTGACAGGATCTTTCAACAAAGTTTGGCTTTCTTTAAAAGAAAGGCATGCCCTTTTCATTAAAAAAAAAAATAGAAGAGACTTTATTATAAATACAATATCATCAAATGTAAGAGCTTAGGGTTTCATCAATAAAATAATAAGAGTAGTTAAAAGGCACAGGCCACTCAGCTTTGATTTTCCCATCATTACTTTAAGGCAGTGTTTAAATATTTTAATTTTTCTGCCTGTGTCCTGAAGTAGACAAAAGGAACTCTTCATTATGACTTAGAGAGATGTATGACGGTCCTTAATAAGCACCCTGCCCTGGAAAATTCGTCCGCTTTCACATATTCGTGATCATCGCTTTCTGAACAACCACCGTATCTGTACTTCTCGACCTCCTTTTTACCTTCTTTCACGCATTCCCAGTTACTCTCTGGATATTGCACTTCAGAAATCCCAGCACCCACTGGAACTCAAATGTCTAAAACCCAATCCATCCGTTTTCTGGTTTTCTCCCTGCCTTCCCTTTAGTCAAGAGAATCACTGTTTTCCAAGTCCCCAAAGTTGGAATCTCAGAGTCTTCTTTATTTCTTCTTTGGTTTACCCCACTCTCAGAATTCTACAGATTTAGAACCATTTATTGAACCTTTGGAACTCAATTGGACACAAACACAAAAAAAGGTTTTACTTTTCTTGAATCACTGCTTTCATTCAAGAGTCAAAACTTCGCCGTCCCTTAATGACATATGGAGAAGTTTCCGTTCTCTTGGAGCTCCCTGTACCGCCATCGGCCAGGTTTCTCCTTTTCCAGAACTCATCATCTCCTGTGTTTCTTCTCGCTGGCTAGTCTCTGCTGATCTTTCTTCTTAGGTACCAGCAAAATGGACTAAACCTTTCTTTTGTGTTTTTGGCTCACAGGAAATTTAGGCAGTCCTGCAGTGATAAATGGTAGAATAGCTGGATGATAGATTACCTTCTTGTCTTTGTCCTGTTTTCGTTTTCAATTATATATTTTTCTTGGCTCTGGTAGGCTCAGGTTAAAACAAAAAAAAATCCATTGGCTGAGCCGGATGATGACTCTCTACTTCAATTTTTTTAGAATGATTTTCTTGGATTTCCTCTCTTATTGGTCTTTGGAAAGGGAAGCACCCCTCCCATCTCATTGTCTTCGTCCACCTATGGTGGGCTGAAGGCGGGTTGGGCAGGGTAAATAAAAATTATGGCTCTTCACTAATCCTGTGTTTTCTGTTTATATAGGCAGTAAAGCAGGGTACAGTTGGGATGATAGTGGGGAGAGAATAGCTGGTTCAGCTGCATCTTATCTCCAAAATGGGTATCTAGTTCCCATTATTTTCTAAACTATTCACTACTTTATGTAGAGAATGAGGTTACTTAATGTTTCTTTTTCCTAAAGTTTGGATCTTAGTTCTCGTACAACAGAGAGGGTCCTACTTAAGATGTTATCACAAGTCACCAACTGTCTTGATTATTTCCTTCAAAGCATTCTTCACATTCATGTTATCTTATAAGATAGCATCCACAGTCATTGTGCATATGAGTATGAGAGGATTCTTGAGGAATATGATCTTATTTAAGAACTCTCAGATGTCTTAGAATATATGTTGCAAATAAGAGATATAGCCAATCTAAATCTCTACTGTCTACTGGGTATTTCTATCTACTTAGCTTTGGCACTTCAAGATCCCATTATACCTTTTGAAATCAGGAAGTACATTTCAGTGATGGCATTTTTCACCAACTTCCCTGGCCTACAGGGGTAAGATTTTACAGTGCTATTCAAGAAAGTTAGTCACCTCCTCTCATGCATTTCTCAATGTTTTTAAGAAGGGAGTAGACTCCAGGCCTTCCTGTGAGAAATCACAGGGAGGTGCATGTGCAGGACACAAATAATACATACAAGTTGACATTCTCATCTTCCTCAGCTTTTGATTATTTTCTCTACATTACACAAGGGAAATTCTCAAATCTTACCTTCTTGAGCCATAATCCATTACTGAATCCAAGTTTCAGTGAAGCAAACACATTTTTAGATTAAGCTTATGCATTAAACTCAGAATTTCTGACAAGTACGTCATATTGATAACTTTGGTCTGATCCAACGTCTGTTGGGTCCAACATTGTTAGAATTCATATTCCTCAGAAATATGTCAATAGAAATCAGCAAAATCTCACAGTTTGTTAGGTATGGTCAGACTTGGTATTTTTCCCTGGGGTATGCTTGGATTTGACTCTGGTTATAGGTCTGAAATCAATGAAGGCTATTGAAAGGTGTTGAGAAGAATAAGTTTTACTTTGCAAGGTAGCTGTGTTAGTGAGGGGAAACGGCTGTCTTCTCAGATAGTAGAGAAACAGCAGCTTCTGCTGGCAAGGGAGGGTCGGGGAGATTTGACAGCTCCGAGTTCTCATGTTGTCTCAGCATACCCAGGTGTGCTCTTTCCATGTTTTAAGGTCCATTCACTCCCAATCAAATTCTAACTTTCGTACAGAGATTTGGCAGGGCTATGAATCCAAGTTATATTTTAACACTATAGAATAATCATGTAATTGTGGAATCTAAGTTCCAGCCATTCCTGCTCTATACCCACCCAAGTTATCATTCAAGACACATTTCTAAACAAAGACAATGAGAGTTTACTACTCAAGGGCCCTTGCTGAGAGAACTATGTACTAAGATGGAAATTGAAATAAGTGAAAAAAAAATGAAATGCAAGGAGCAATGTTGGGCAAAGAAATTGGTGAAGACTTAAGCAAACCAAACTAAATACTGAGTGTTAAAAATAGTCTAATTTGGGGAACATTTCAAATCAAAGAAGAGCTAAAATATTAGATGTGACAGATGTGATGATTATTCAACTAATATTCACTTACTCTTCACCCTTCACATGCCAGAGAGAAATATACTCCACCTCACCGATGTTGGACTTGGACTTGGAACTTGCTTTGGTCAATGCAATGCTAACAGATGTAATAAGAAAAAAGGCTTGCAATGTGTATCCCTGTTGCTCTTGCTCTTACTTTCCTGCTTTTTGCAACGAGAAGAGTTTTCACGGACGATGAGAGATACCTGGAGCAGATGTGGATCCAATGTCCATTTTGGACCCAATATTCAGTCCAGCCTAGCTCAGCCATACCTAGATGACCCAGACACATGATTTCTCATTGTTGAGTGCTCCTAGGATTTTGTAGTTGTCAGTTAAGCAGTAATACCTAACTGATACATTAGATACTAACTGGTAGATTAGAAGTAAAAACAGGGAAAATTGGACGTAAAACATTCTAAGTTCCTTGAATAATTTGAGAGAAGAGGTATTGGTTAACATATTTTACATTATTATTGCTTTTTTTGAAAATGTAATGTAGAGATATTGTATAAAATTCAAAATGTACAAAAGGTAGTCAGTAGTATTTTCTTTCCCACCTTTATTTTACACGTGCTTATTTTTTCTCTATAAAAGCAGCCACTGCTTCTAGATTTTTAGGTGTACTTTTAGAGATATTTCATACATATTCATTCATTTGCATATATGTTTATAAAAAATAGTCACATATTATAAACACACATAATCATTTCTTGGTTTTTTATTAAACTGAATAATTGTTCTGTGTCAGTCCATGTAGGAATGCCTAATTTAAAAAAACAAAAACAAAAACAACCCAACACGTTTTAACCTATTGTTTGACGTAAAAGAAGTTATTTAATTAGTTTCCTCTGTATAACAATTACCTCTATATTTTGCTAATCAACTGAGTGTGCTATATAAAGGATAATCACTAAGAGTGTAAGAATAATATATATATAACTTGTAAACTAGTCAAGAAAAAACAGGAAGAAAAACCATCCACCCACTAAAAGGCAGGAAGAAAAGAAAAAAAAGAATCAAAGAAAATGCATGATATATGGAAAGTTCAAATAATATGGTAAAAACAAATCCAAATATTCTGTGCAACATCATTATAATATGTATTCATAAAACTTGCTAGTTATAAGACAAAGATCCCCAATCAAATTTTTTGAAAGCTCAGATATACATTGCACAAAACATTCACTTGAGACACTCTACATGATTAAATACATAGAGATAGAAAAAGAAATATTACAAAATAATTATCAAAAGTTTGGCATGAGTATTAGCACAAGAGAAAATAGACCTAAGAAAAAAAATTCTTAGTGTTAACTGGGTAGGTATTTAAAGTTCCAATTCACCAGAAAGATAAAGCATGTCTGAGTCTATAAGTATATAACAACATTGTCTCAAAATATATAAAGTAAAAATGGACAGAATTATAAGAAGAAATTGACAAATATGTTATCGCATTTGTATAATTTAACACCTTGTTCAAAAGTCAATAAATTCAAGTTAAGAAAAAGTTGTAATGATAGAGAAAATTTTAGTAACACATTTAAAAACAAATACAGACTCTCGAAACAAACAGAAAATACGCATTTTATTCAATCGCATATGGATTATTTATAAAAATTATCCACCTATTAGGCTCAGAGAAGATCTCTATGAATAATAAGAAATTGACATGTAGATCACATTTTCAGATGAAAACACAGTTAATTCATGAAATAAATAAGGAAAGAAAGCTCCTAGTTCTATGTTGGCAAAGTAGAAAAGTAAATTCTAAACAACTATAGGTCAAAAAATAAATAATAATGTAAATTATAAATTTAGAACTGGATAACAGTGAATGCATTATATTAAAATTTTGTAGGATACAGCTATAGAAGTTCTTAGACATTTTTAGCTTTTTATATATATATATCTAAGGGAAAACAAGAAAGATAGAAAAAATAACGAGATAAGCATTGAACTTAGGGAGTTAGAGTAGGAACAATAGAATAAAAGCAAGAAAGTAGAAAATAATAAGCAAAGCAAAGATTAATGAAATAAAATATAAACAATAAAGAAGATCAATAAAACAACGAATTAAGACTGGCAACATTTATTAAGAACAACAAAAAAAAGGTACAAATAACCAGCTATTAGGAATAACAATAGAACATAACTAGAATAAATTAATGATGTATATTTGTTGGTCTCTATATGAAGGTACAGTTAAAAAATAGCCTTACATCTTAAACTAGATTCTCCTATGCTGTACGTTTGATTCATACTTGTTTTGAAGCTATGAAGAACTGTCCAATTCTCTTTAAATGGCACTACATCAGTACTCTTGACAAACAATCATAGAGGCTTTTTGAACACACACACATTAGTGCTGTTTTTTGGTGTACCTTCAAATACAACTTTAATGTAGTCTAGCTGGGAGGGATTCTGTATTGGCCTAGAGATAATTGTGGATGGATGGATTTTCATGTGTGTGCAGGCGATCAGACTTTTCCTTTTGAAGTGTATGTAATCTTTCATGATTCCGTTTTTCTAGTGTTGAAAATCTAGTTCATTGACAGCCATTCTCTGAGAGTTTCCTTTGCTCTCGATATCTACCTCCTTTTTTCCACAGGCTTATCTTAAAGAATTGCATTGTTGGAAATAAAACAAACTATTGGGTTGTTGAAAAAGTCATGACGTATTTTTTTCTATGTTTTTCATTGCAAAAATGCGTCATGACTTTTCCGACAACTCAATAAGTGGTTCATAACTCATCATAGGTTAACATAATACTCTTCTAAGATTATTTGCATATGAATAAGAGCTAATGGTTTTAAAATCAGATTATATTTTAATGGAATTGTAGACATCAAACATAGTGAAACAGGCAAAGTAATTTTAAATGTATAAGGGTTTTATTTACTAGGAAATATCATGAAAGTTGTTTTAATTTTAGGCTAGCCTTGCAAAACTGATGCCACGAAGCACTAAGGTAGTGTTTTTAACTCACTCCAGTCTAGGTGTATGACTTACAAATACATAGAATTGATCTTGGAAGAAATCATAGATAAATGAGTACAAATTCATCTACATAACTAAAAAAGTAGCAGGCTTAGTCCACATTAGAAGTCAAAGCCAGCTTATTTTGGATAATATTTGGCTGGCTAATGCAGAAAAAGGAACAACCAGAACCAGTTAAGGCAAGTCCAACTGCTAAGTGAGTCACCAGAAGCTACAATGCTAATCTTATTTTGAAATAGCTGATTGTTTTTCATTCAGGTTTGCTCCAGGGTCAAATAGAGTTTCAGCATTCCAAGAAGAAAGATGGAACTACCTCCGTGTTGTAGAACATTTTGTCTTCATGTCACAAATATTGATGCATATATTCAACTAACTTCTATTTCCTGACAAGAATGTTTCAAGATGATCTTCTCTGTTTACATTTCACATGAAGAAAAGAATACTGTCCTTGAGGAAGGTATTTATTCATTAGGGCAGGTTCCATATCTAACCATTCTGTGAACTCTAAAGTTAAAGAACAGGACTAAGTATAAAGCAATTTTTTTTTCAGAACAAACTATCAAAAAGTTCATTAGAAGGCCATGAGAGAACTGAAATTAGAACTTGCATATCTACATTATGGGATATGACATAGCTTGAGGATCAGATTCCCCCCATTTAAAAAAAATCTATAATACATTGCTACTACTTCTATGTTAACTGAGGAATCTTATATGTTTAAAATGGAAGAATGCAACCTCATGTTTTTCTAGTTACAGGTAACTTTTTTCTTGAGTACTTAGTATCACCCAGCCATTGAAAACACATCATCTCAGCTGATACTCATACAACCATTATCATCATCATCTCCATGTTACAGATAAGGAAAAGGAGGCTTAAAGAGGTATGAGAGAAGAATTTCTGGTCAAAATGGCTGTGTTCACCTTGTCTCAGGACCACATCAATTACAACAAAACTACAGAATAACCATCATTGAGAATCACCTGAAAGCTAGCTGAACCAAAGCCTTACAACTACGAACATACAGAAGAAGCTACCTTGAGACAGGTAAGAGGGGTAGAGATGCAGAACATGCTGGTCACACACCTGCGTGTGACCATTAGAAATTGGGAGGTATATTTTGGCTGCAGTGGTGCCCCCTTGAGGAGTGAAGGGTCCTAGCCCCTCCCCAGCCCAAGGTCTCAGTGCTGGGAGAAGTCCCCACAACTTTTGGCTATGAAAACCAGCACAGATTGTGGTTGAGTGAGACAGAGGGCAGCTGTGCTCCCAGGCAGGTCCATGCACAAACTTACTCACCAACAGAATTAAAGGACCTAAGTATGGACTTACTTGCTGATGGACTCACTCTCTCTGAGCCCCCGCACTCAGGCAGCAGCTTGAAAGGCACCAGGGACATACAGGGAGAAACTGAGTTATCTAGATTCAGGGTGAGGACTGGAGGGGCAACTTTCTCTTGGATTGAGGAGCCAGCAGAGGCCATTGTTTCTCTGTTGAGCCCTCCTCCTTCCTGTGTGGAGAATCAAGCAGATGCCATATCTTAGTCACTGTCAAACTGCTGATCACCATTCGTCTGCCCCAGTGATTCCCTAAGTCTACTCCTCACCCAAATTTCAGGCACACTCAAGCCACTACCAGTGGCTTTTCTGTATAAACAGTCTGCCTTGGCTCATGCTGCAGACTTTCCTAAAATTTCACAAAGGTTCACAAAACCCAAACAAGCAGCATCTGGCTTCAGCGTGTCCTGTACCTCTGGTTGAGCAGCCCAAAATCTGGCACTAGTGACAGCTGGCCTCACTGCTTGTTCACTGCTTGACCTCCGAAGGCACCTCCAAGCATAGTGTGGGTGGTGGCCATCTGCAGAATGCTTTGTGGCTCATGCCAGGTGACCCCAGGCAGGGCACAGGCTTGCAGCTGAACTTGGCCTGCAGGGGGTCCTTTCCCAGGAGGCCCCAGGGCTGACAGGCCCAGTAGCCAGCTTTGGACTGGGTCAGAGCATCCCCTGGCCACCTCTAAGGATGACGTACCCAAAGGGCAGACAGGGCAGGTACCAGAGCCCTGCTAAAGTGAATCCTGCTCTGTACAGTCAGCCTCTGCACAACAACTCCTCCACTGTAGTCACAGCCAGTCCACACAACCAATCAACCTGAGGGTCAACCCCTCCCATTAATGTGCAAACAACAATCAAGTCTCAACTACAAAAGGAGGACACACACAACCCAGACAAAAGACACACCTAGAGCACCTGGCTCCGGTGACCACAGAGACTGCACCACTCGGTCCCAAGGACACCTACTACTAAGACTGGAAGCATAGCAGCCCTTCTTAGAAACAAACACAGGGAGGCAACCAAAATGGGGAGCCAAAGAAACATGCCCCACAAAAAAAACAGAGTAAAATTTCACAAAAAGAACTAAACAAAATTGAGACAAGCAATCTACCAGATGCAGAGTTCCAAACAGTGGTTATAAGGATGCTCAAAAATCTCAGGGAGAACTTCAACAAAGAGATAGGAAACAAAAATTGATAAAGAAAACAAAACAAAACAAAACAAAACCCAGTTAGAAATAAAGACTACAATAACTGAAATAAAGAATACATTACAGGGAATCAACAGTAGATTACATGAAGCAGAGGATCGAATCAGTGATTGAGAAGATAAGGTAGCAGAAAACATCCAATCAGAACAGCAAAAAGAAAAAAAGAATCCAAAAAAATGAGTTAAAGGGGCCTCTTGGACAATATTGAGTGTACTAACATTCACACCCTAGGGGTAGCAGAAGGAGATGAGAGAGAACAGTGAATTTAAAAAACCTATTTGATGAAATAGTGACTGAGAACTTCCCTAATCTGATGAAGGAAATAGATATACAACCCCAGGAAGTGCAGAGCATCCTAAACAAGATGAACACAAAGTGGCCCACATAAAGACGCTTCATAATTAAAATGCCAAAGCTTAAAGACAAAGACAGAATCTTAAAAGCAGCAAGAGAAAAGCAGTTAGTTACCTACAAGGGAGCTCCCAGAAGACCATTAGTAGATTTCTCAAAAGAAACTTTGCAGGCCAGAAGGGATTGGCAGTAAATATTCAACGTGGTGAAAAGTAAGGACCTACAACCAAGATTACTCTACCCAGCAAAGCTGTCATTTAGAATGGAATGACAGATAAAGAACTTCCCATACAAGAAAAAGCTACAGGAGTTTCCCATCACCAAACCAGTATTACAAGGAATGTTAGATGGACTTCTTTAAGACAAAAAAAAGTTAAAAGTATGAATTATTAAAAGGCATAATTACATATCTATCAACATTTGCTTTAGATGTAAATAGATTAAATGCTCCAATCAAAAGATAGGGTGGCTGAATGGATAAGAAAGCAAGACCCTTACCTATGCTGTCTACAAGAGACTCGCTTCAGATCGAAAGACACACAGAGACTGAAAGTAAAGGGATGGAAAAAGGTATTTCATGAAAATGAAAACAAACAAACAAAAAAGCTGGAGCAGCAATACTTATATCAGACAAAACAGACTTTAAAACAAAGGCTATATCAAGTGACAAAGAAAGACCCAATAATACCTCTTCTGGGTATTTGTCTCAAGAAACCCAAAACACTACTTCGAGGGGACCTGTGCTCCATATGTTCATTGCAACCTTGTTTACAATGGCCAAGATGTGGAGGCAGCCTGGGTGTCCATTGATGAAAGAATGGATAAAGAGGAGCTGGTACATAGATACAATGGAATATTGCTAGGCCTTGGAAGGGAATGGGTTCTTACCATCTGTGGTGGCATGGATGGACCTGGAGGGTGTTGTGCTGAGTGGAGTATGTTATGATGTGATGTGATTTTACTTATCACAGATGTGATGTGATTTTACTTATATGTGGAATCTAAAGAACAAAATTAACAAACAGAAGCAAACTCACAGATACAGAGAACATTTTGATGGTTGCCAGATGGGAGGAGGGTTGGGAATGGATGAAAAAGGGGAAGGGATTAAAAAATACAAATCGATTGTTACAAAGTAGTCATGGGGATGTAGAGTATAGCATAAGGAATATAGTCAATAATATTGGAATAAATATGTATGGTGTCAGATGTGTACTAGATTAATTGGGGTGATAGATGGGAGGAGGGCTGGGGGGCAGGGTGAAAAAGGTGAAGGCATTAAGAAGTACAAATTAGTATTTATAAATAGCCATGAGGATGTAAAGTAAAGCATAGGGAATATAGCCAATAATATAGTAATAAATATGTATATTGTCAGGCGGGTACTAGACTAGTCAGGAGGATCACTTATTAAATTATATAAATGTCTAGCCATTATGCTGTGCACCTGAAATTAATATAAAATAATATTGAATGTCAACTGTAATTGAAAAATTAAAAGGTGGGGAAAGGTGAAGGGGAATAAAAGGTTTAAATTTCCAGGTAGGAAACAAATAAGTCATGGGGACGTGATGTACAGCATGGGGAATATAGTCAATAATATTGTGATAGCATGGTACAGTGTCAGATGGTTGCTGGACTTATGGTGATCACTTCTTTAGGTATATAAATGTTGAATAACTATTGTGTACACCTGCAACTAACTAATATAATATATTAGCTATATTTTCATTTAAAAAAAAAAGAAGTAAGAGAGCAGGACTTCCAGAATGATGAGAACAAACTCTCCAGCAACAATTTTAACTGGTGAAAATTATAAAAAGCATTCATTTATACCTCAGGAAATTGTTCTAAGAGCACATAGCAAATGGGGAAACAATCCTTCAAGAAAACCTACTATATCTCAGTAAGAACAATGAATCTGTAGCATTTGAACCATGATTTACTCTATTATTCACTTGGTGTTGTGTAAACTCAGTCCCGGTGTGTGCATCTAAGAGAGGTTCCCCTATTGCTCCAGCTCCCTGTCTGGGGCTACAATATCTTTCTGTGAGGAGTAGGCTGCTGGAAGTTCTTATTCCTCCCAGATCTGTGGTATAGAAGTGGGTAAGCCTGGATGAGAGGACTCCCTCACCCACCCAGCTACCACTGGTAAGACAGAAATTCTGACCCATCACAACAGACCTAGAATATTGAGGCCTTCATTGTAATCCTCTCCTCCTATTCTCCCAGCTCACTTGGACGTTGGAAATTCCATATTGTGAAGGTCAAGTCAAGAGGACCAGGGGAAGCCACTGCTGGTCCCCATGACCGCTTGTAGAATGGGAGTCTCAGTCCTGGAAAAGCAGACTCCCCTGTCCTAGCTTGGTGCAATGGCACAGTGCTCCTGCCCAGAGCATATGGCAGGACAGAGGAGGAAGCACTCTGTAGCTCTGCCTGAGAGGACTGATCTTATATGGAGCAGAGAGTGGAGAACATGTTATCACGTTCAATAGAGATCTTGGTGCAGATCAGTCAAGAGGAGGCTGGTGGCTCTGATACAAGCACAACTGCAGAGTACTCAGAGGCTTAGTGGATGGAATGAGGGAAAGAGGCAGCCAAGAAAAGCCCTGTTGGGGTCCTAGTCAACTTTGGGATTCAGAAAACTTGTGGCATAATCCAGGTTGCATATACTCAGGAATAATTAATCTCAGTTCCTTGGGACTGATGTCTCCTTTATTCCTTTCATTGGTTACTCCTGTCTTTTTTCCATTTTCTCTATTTTTGAACGGAAATGTCAATAACTGTTATCCTATATCTACTACACCATGGTATTTTGGGAACAGATCATTTGTTTGTTAGATTCAAAGGTATAGAGACAGAGATGAATTTTGCCCCCAAATGGAACATACCCAGCGTCTTAATCATACCTTATTTAAAGGATGAGATTTGCAACTATTGAGAAAGTGATATTTAGATGATGTTTTTGGACTTTGGGTTGATGCTGGAATGGGTTGTAACTTTTGAGAATTTTGGTGAATGTATTTTGCATGTGGAAGGTACATGAATCTTTGAGAGATAGATTGGGCAGATTGTGGCAGGCTGACTAATAGCCCCCACAAAGATGTCCACATCCTAATTCCTGGAACCTGTTAATGTTATCTTACATGGTAAAAAACAAGCAAACAGAAATTGAAGATGTGATTAAACTAAAGATCTGATGGGGAGGTTATCCTGGGTTATCCGGGTGGATTCCATGTAGTCACAACAGACCTCCTAAGAAGGACGCGGGAAGCTCAGACAGATGGCTTGGCAAAAGGGACTACAAGTGTGGACTAATAGAAATTTTGTGGGGAGCGGGAGGAAGAGGCAGGAGAGTTCTAATGGCATTATTTTCTATGAGAAAATTCCTGAACTAAAGAGTGATCTACTGAAGGTTTTCTACATTAACATCATCTGACCCCATGAATGCAGAGAATAGGAGGACCCTTTCTTGTGGAGGGTTGCTATGCAACTGTATCTAGTATTTGTTTTCAATTTTCTCTTTTATGTAAGGGTTTTTTGCATATATGTGAACAATTATGTACCAAATATGCTCCTTGTTTTACTTAATTCGTTCTTTACTTACATATGAGGATACCATTTTCAAGAACATGAACAAACTTTTACAAAGTTCAAGTGAAAGAGTCATGGTTTAAAATCAGGTCTGTCTGTCAACAGAGCCTTTGTTTCTTTAGTGCCCCATGTGGCTTCTCACAGCATCACCAAACGGATAATTTAATATTCCAGTTTTGTTTTGTTTTGTTTTGTTTTGCTATTGCAAAGAAGAATATGACTTTGTGGTTACTGAATGAGCTTTATCTAGTTATATATCTGTGTTCCTCTTCATGTATATATGATCATAGGCAACATATTCTGAGCGATTTTTGCACCTGTAATACTTCCCTAGTCTTGTGAGCAACTATTTATATTTGAAAGCTATCTAACTAAAATGTGGGCACCACCTAAGGCAGAGCCTTATTTCTTTAGAATCCAAGCAGGTAGCGTAAACATCTGCAGCAAGTCAGGTGTGGGACAAGGGACGTACCGCCGGGCAGAGAGAACCAGTATCCATTCTTCCTTTCATCCTTCACGATAAAACCTTGAGTTTTAATCTGGGTGCATAACTCCTTGGGATAACGCCTTCATTTCAAAGTCTTCCCTGCAGCTAGGAATGGCTCTATGTCAGAGTTCTGGGCTGTGGTATGCAAGAGCTGGCTGGGCTTGGGGGAGTTAATCGTGCATCTCTCCGCATCTCTGTTCAATGATGTCAAATCGTTTGAAATCAGCCATGGCTAGGGTATGGAAGGGCTGTTTATGAGACATTTATCAACCCACCACTGGTTTGGAACAATGAGCTGTAAACTGCATAACTCTCCTTTAAAACTACCTTGCAGAAGCCCCTTGCCTTTTTTTTTTCTTGCATCTTCCTCCATCCTGCTGCTTACCATGGGAATGTGAGGGCTGTTGTTAAGCAGCCTTCTTATACCGTGAAGGTGGGAGGGGACTGGGTCCTTCATGACTTAATAGAAGAACCACCTTATTTGTTGGCTGCCGGATGATGCTGGTGCAGGTGGTGTGGGCACCATCCTTTGAGAACCATTATTACTTTGAATTTTTTGTTACATGCAGCTGAATAAAATCACAAGTGATGTTGTTAGAAGATTCTGGTGAGCTAGAGAAAACATATCTCATCTAAAGGCATGTTCACATTTGAGTTTTTTCTTTTAAACTTTATTGGGGAACAATTTGTTTTTTCCAGGACCCATCAGCGCCAAGTCAAGTTGTTGTGTTTCAATCTTAGTTGTGGAGGGCACAGCTCAGTTCCAAGTCCAGTCACCATTTTCAATCCAGATGCGGGAGGCGCAGCCCACCATCCCATGCGGGAATCAAACCAGCAACCTTGTTGTTAAGAGCACGCACTCTAACCAACTGAGCCATCTGGCTGCCCACTGGCACTCAGCTGCAGCTCGGCTCAAGTCATTGTCTTCAATCTAGTTGCAGAGGGCACAGCTCACTGGCCCTTGTGGGAATCCACCCGGCAACCCTGTTGCTTAAAGCACGCAGCTCTAACCAACTGTGCCACCCGGCGCCCCTCACATTTGAGTTTTTAAGACATGGAGCTGACCAGTAATACACATCAACTGGCCTTACATTAAGTTGTGAAACAGAGTGGAAAGAACTGCAGCCATGGCCCATGTAAAGCACTCTACTGTCAGCAATGACACCTCCTACCTCAGAGAAGGAATAAAAAAGGCAATATACATATATATATATATATATATATATATATATATATATATCGATAAACTAATAAAGAATAAAGACAGATATGAGGAAGATAATGTTAAATAGTCACCACTGTGGAGATTGGAGCAGACCCAGTCCATGCACCACCATAATAACTTGCTTGGATCTTTTTATATTCCCCTGCGTGCTGGCTCCTGGTATGTTTTCACTCTTAAATTTTCAGCACTGTGTCTCTTTGTTGCAGGGTTCGTCTCAGGCTGCGAGACCCCACTTTGCTCCATTTTGATTAAAATACTTGGGAGTTTATATCTCCCCAGATGCAGTTTTTAACCACTGATTGACAGGGCAGGCTACCTTGCCGTGGCCAGGATGATCTGAAGCATGCCCTACACTATTTTCAGACATCCTTTGTGGGACCAGGCCAGAGTGACCCTCCATTAACCTGCTTGATATACACACCCCCCACTTGTTCTCCTTACTTTACTAGTCCTATTTCCCTACTCCTCTACCAGCTTTTCCTGGGAAAACTTCCTATTAATATATATTCACATGAATCCTTATTTCAGAGCCTGTTTCTGTGGAACTCAAATGAAGACAGAGATAATAATTTTAATCTTCTTCCCAGAAAACAGTGGAAGAATAACGGGGAAGTCAGTCATCTTGTTCTATCTTCTTCAGTTCGGGCTTTCTCCACTGACATGTCTCAGATATCTCGATGTGCTTGGGAAGAAACTCATTCTCATTTTGTACATCCATATTCATTTAGGAAGTTGGAAATATATGTCTGGACTTCAGGAGAGAGGTCAGACCCAGAGATATATTAAATTAAAACAGCTGGGTTGTCAACTCATAATGTATGAGTTAGGCTGATTTACTTTTCTACGAATTACTTGTTCATCCTCTCCTAATTTTAAAATTCAGTACAGCTGTGAGTTTCATTAAATGTTTATGATCCTATTATAGGATATATTTTTAGCCTTAATAAAAGGAAGTTGATAAAGCTTCATTATCTGTCGTTTCAGAGGAAGAGTAAAGAATCTAACATCTACCAAGTGAGTCCATAATATGTCATTGTAAATCTTCCATTTCCCAAGCCTTTGTCTTTCTCTGACATCAAAGATAAATGACTATTACTAGAATTAATATCTCTTAAATATATCATGACTCTTCAATATTATTAACCAAAAGCTGTTATGAAAACGTCACTAAAATAGGATTTGATATTCTTTCTATGAACTGTAAGGATGACTGTGGTTTTTTAGTACAGTACATGTAGTGGAAATGTCTTCCATATTAAATAAGTTGGTTTTTTTTAGAGAAATATATATTTTTTATATGTGAGAAAGGAAAGTACAAAATATAGTGGCAAGATGATTCTGCTTTCTGTGTGTGTATTGTTATTATTATTTTTTTATCTTTTGAAAACCATGGACATTTAAATCACTTAGCTGGAAGAGGTTAGGATCACTTTCTGTCTCTGAGTCTTGCTGTGAAGTGGCACAGACTTGGTAGCAAAACAATACAACTTAATTGACCTATGGAGAGCTTTTAAGAAACAGCCTCAAAATATTGAAAGTCCTCCTACACTGTCCTACCAGGTGCAAAAGATAATTTTAGGGTAAGTCTCTTTGTACTGTTGCGAGTTACAAACATAATTTCTCTAGAAATGTCTGTCCATGTAAAAGATCCCGTAAGAGTTGCTATGGAACCATTTGCTAACACTCACGTTATTAAGATTCATTTTATTTTATTTTATTTATTTATTTATTTATTTTATTGCTAGTTTCAGGTGTACAGAAGAATGCAATAGTTACCCTTTTCACCCTCACAAAGTAACAACCCCCCTACCCCCATCCACTGCCCTCCCACCCCCAATATCATGCTTATCTATTACAATTCCATTGAATCCGTTCCCGTACTCTACTCCATGTCCCGAGGTTATTTATTTATTTATTTATTTATTTATTTATTATTATTTTTTTTAAGATTCATTTTAGATTGTAAGGAAATGCATCTGTAAGTCACTGAAAACTGCTTCCATGGTTTGGGGCTGAGGAAGAAAAAAAAAATTGAGAGTGGCAAAAAAATGTAACAAAATATTTGAGTGTCAGTTACACACGAAGGTTTTATATCTTTTTCTGTAAAACAGGATTTCTCTGTTTGAATGGTGATAGTGTCAAAGAAGCAAGTATTTTATAGTGCTGTGTCCTACATCAGCATCAATGAAAAGGTCCTTTGAAAATCTAGAATCGTGAGATTTTTATTTCAAAAATTATGTGATGGTTTGGGTACACAGGCCGAGCATTACAACACTGGCCCATATTAAGGTTTAGAAATTTGCTGCTTTCTTTTCAGGTATAGACCAGTGAGCAAAACTGGAAAATATTTAAAGAATGTTTACCTACTCTACGTCCCTTAGGAATTTAGGGGTTTTTATGTTTTCTCTACTCTTTCCCACTGTGAAAAGTTTGTCACTGATAGCAAAGACAAATACGTCAATTCACACTAAGATGGGAGGCAGAAAAGCTTACGCCCAAATATAATGCCATGCAAACTGTCAACCAACCCTTCCCCTCACTCTATTTTTACTTTTCATATTTTCCCCCTTGTTCTAACTTTCCTACTTACTTATTTTTTAAATTTGTTTTGGAAGCTGCCTCAAATTTATTTTGACATGAAATTGAGGTATGAATACTTAAATAAAACTAAAATAAATGATAAATGAAGACTGAACAACAATTAGCATCATTTTAGTTTTATAGATAAAGGTTTTTAGAACAGAGAGGTAGGTGACTTGCTTCAACTTATTAGCAGTTTTTGTTTGTTTGTTTTTGTTTTGTTTTGTTTTGCTTCACATTAGGCCAAGAAATCGGGCACTTCTGATTCTTAACCTAGTATTTCTTTCGGAGGGGTGCCCAGCCTCTCTGAGGATGTCTGTGAAACCACATTGCTTGTAATGATCCTAACAGTAAGTATCTTAATTTTTTATTAAAAAAACTATTTTTAGTAAAGAAAACTATTTTCATTCTGAAATATATTACTTTCCAAGTTTGAAGCTGTAAGTCTTAAAAGTAGGTGGTGTGCTTTTATTTAGCTACCAACCTCTTCCTTATTGAGAATAGGCCCCTCATGCAACAGGGGAGTAGAGGTGAATCCTGCCATATTACAAGGAGGAGACACTTGTAGAGTGGTTGACTACCATAAAAGCAAAAAACAAAAAACAAACAAACAAACAAAACAAAACAAAACAAAACAAACAAAAACACTCAGGGAAAAACGCTGAACAAAAATGAACGGCTTTATATTGACATTATTACTTTTCCATTATATCATTTTCAAATCATTCTTCAACCCCCTGTTTACAAACTTTTATTCCCATAAATGAGGCGTATAATATGCAATGAAATTTAGTTCCCACAATTGCCTCTGCATTTTATTTTTAATATAAAGTCAGATGCATAAAAGGATATGAATTTGGTAATAATTAGAACTATATCTAATTATACAATAGTTAGATAATTTTGAAACTTCAGTTTTCCCATCATTTTTAATTTTCTTGGACTCCCTGGATTTCCTGCTTGACCGACTCATGCAGATTTTTATCATTAAATTGTAGATTGTGAAAATGTTTCTTCACAATGGTTTGCTTCCTTTTTAAGTCAAAACTCATGTTTAAAACCAGAATATGTTTTATAAAGTGTGTCAGTGTATAACACTTATTTCAAAATAATGAATTAAACAACCACAGGTAACTAGTATATAGTGTTATCAAATGCAGTGTTACTAAAATGAAAGAAGAAATCTGTTATATTTCCAAGGCGGGAAAAGAGAAACATTGAGAAATAGGCAGCTGAATGATTTTTCCGTTGAATAGCTATTTTCCTGTTGTTGAGATGGCGTTTACAACCAGTGTTCTATTTTTATACTTCTTTTGCCTATATTTGACATTTTTAGAAAGTTTTCATCAGAAATGCTATAGAATTTTTGTGTATACTTCTTTCACATGTGTTTTTCAGAATATGTGTTGCCTAATTAAAGTAGACGTTTTTATGTCACACTATCTGGTCTTTTATCCATTCTGAATCTGCTTCTATGGATATAACTGAAGCAACTAAACCTTCAGAAACTCAACATACGAAATGACAAAAGAGAATATTTTAAGTTTATTACCTATTAAATTGGGAGAATATTAGAGAATGATAGTTAATATAAATAAATTTAAAGCTGAATATCATTTTAACTATTGATTGTTTGCTGAAAGCCTTGCTCTGGAAAAAACAATTTAGGGAACTAGATGTTTAATTATAGGCAAGTCTTTTAGCATGTCCAAGCATCATTCTTTTTCAAAGGTAATATGAAGTATTAAATTAGATGAATTCCAAAATCTTTTTCGACTTTAAGCTTACAAATAAACTTTCTTTCAACACTTTCACTTTTTAAAAAATTATCTAGGATAAGTAAGACTTAAGATAAATAAGACTATGCTCCTCTCTGTATATGTCCAAATCTACTATGCTTTGGAGCGGTACATTAGATTAATCTGCTCAGGCTATCTGTTGTTGTTGTTTTTTAATTTTGGGTTTGTTTTTTTTTCCTGTGCATTACATAGCGGCCAGAGTAGTTGAAAAACATGATTCATAAAATGAAACTGAAGTTGTGACATAAGGAAGTGAAGATGACCTGAGAGGCTAGGAAAGAGGGAAGTCACTACTGGAATACACTATGAAAGAATATGATTGTCCTTGGCTCACAAGAAACAAAAATGTTATTAGGAATGATAAAGAAGAGCTATCTGCTAAAAAGATATATTTCTTCATGAAAATCTATAGAATTATGGAGAATGTTTGTGTGAAGCTAAAAGGAAATAAGAAACAAAATTAGGCAGTATTCATAGTGGTTACCAGGCTGAACTTAGAAGTTGGATTGCTGAGCTCCTAACCTGAATATGTCACTTATAGCTGGGGGATCACAGACAATTGATTTCATTTCCCTGTGCTTCAAATTCCTCACCTGTAGAATGTGGATAATGATAATATCTACCTCATAGGGTTGCTGTGAGGATTAAATGAGATTAAACATATATTCTCTGGCATAAAGGAAATGTTCAATACACATTAACTATTGTTATCACTCTAGAAGTGTACCAGAGAGTACCTGACCTGAGAAAATGAATGGATTAAATTCACCTTGTGCAAATGACAAAGCTAGACTTCAAGTACACATGCAATTCGAAATCTCATTATTTAAAAGCAGAGCATTTGATAAACTCTTATCTTATCTCATTGAGAGTTTCATTCAGTAAAAGGTAAAGAAAGTTATTAGGGGAAATTGGTACTAGCAACCTATGCATTTGTATTTGTGTATTGGAGATATAAAAAGAAAGAAAGAAAGAAAGAAAGTATTGAAAAGAACCAGCGTAACTTCCCAGGAAATTACTGACAGGATCAGATTTTAAGTTGACAAAACAGAAGAAGAAAGGCCATATACGTAAATATTACGGTGATACTGACTCACATACTTAAATATTACAGTGATACTGTCAGGATAATGTCAGAGGTGCTACAGTCTAAAATGTATCATGATGTATGAAAAATGTTAACGCGACCAAAAATTTAAAAATATGTAAGGAGATTCCAGGTAGGCAGAATTAGTACACAAGATATGTAGTTTTGGAAAAAAAAAAAAAAGCTATTCATAAGCAATTCCCAAGGCCTGGCGGTAAAGGTGGCAATCAAACTCAGTTGCCATTTGGTAGGAAAGGAATCAAGACTCCGAATCCCTCCACTTTACTGAAAGTTGTTGAAGTTTGTTGGGATGAGCTGAGGTAGACCTAGGTTTTGTAGCATCTAAGGGCAATTGCTCCCTGAGATAAAGTCAGCACGAGGGTAAGAAGAAACGGAGGTCCTGGGCTGACCCCTATGCCAGGGCAGACGGGCGAATTAGAATGATGATTCTCAATCCATGAAGCAATGGAATCCATAAGGAACGGTGACCACATGCTGCCCCTTTTAACCTGGGGCAGGCTATGTAAGGCACACCAACCAGCCTAAATGCTGGCGACCCAGACTGAGGGTAATGATGAGAAAAGGGTTTTGACAGTTGAGGTTTCAGAAAACACAAAGGGCAGAAATAGTATTTATCATTGGCAGTCCAGATGCGGTTTCAGCAGGCCGGGAGAAGAAGCCCTCACACTAGCCATATGGAAGCAAATGCAACCATGGCTTCTCCTAGCCAGATTTCACACAAAACACCAGGCCTTGGTGACCCTATCAGTGTTATGGCTCCATGTTCTAGTGCAATTGCCATCAAGAAGTGACTCTGATTCCTACAGCCTCACGTGGGCAGTTAGGAACTCTGCCTTGAGTGTTGACAGAATAAAATCAAGCTGGCCCTTCGAATAGTACTAAGCATGAGGAGATTCTATCAGGAGAGGAGGAGAGAGGGTTAACTTCGTATTAGTCAGGTAGACGTAACCCGGAGGAGTCCTTCTCAAACTCTATTGAAGGACCATTTCCACCCCAACTCCATGTGGACAGGTGCCTTTGTAAAATAATCAGGACAACTTGAAAATGAAAATTTAAAAAGATACGTGATATAAAGTGCTATTTTTTATTACGCGGTCCAACAAACAAAATGAGAATTCAATAAGTATAATCAGAACACATATAACTTTGGGAAAAAATAATTGCAAATTGTATAGGTTGTTCATTGTAAGCGTGTGTAGATTTGTACAGGTGATTAATATCCTTACCCATTTAACTAGAGTACCGACCAATATCTTAGCCAGTACTTCCCACCCTTGGCACATATAGAACTGACTGGAAATGACAATATGTATACAATGCTGAGGCGTAAATAGATGAGGCGACTTAGGCCACTGTACATTCCTCCTGGCCATCCCAGGCCTGAGACACACATCTAAGCCTGGGGGCGGGGGGAGGGGCGGGAAATGAGGCTAAGCTCACATGGTTACAAAAAGAATACAGTGAAAGAAAGCTGCTGTTGCTCTCTTTTTGTGCGTGCGCACACGTTATGAGAAGGAGCACTTCACCGCAATCCTTACTCACAAATAGTCCCCTCTCTGTTATAAACTGATTGCAGATAACATTGGAAGCCTTGCAACAAATCTTGTTTTACACGATATAAGTGGCTGGAAACCTGGGTTAATTTACAGACATGGAAAACACTTGCATGAAGAATCTGTGCTATGATAACACTGCATACAGCCCAGCCAGGGGCCTGATTTTTAATGTTGAAATTCTTCCATTGTTTTAAAATACACTATTCTTAATATATTACCCTTCACGTTAAAAAGAGTTAACACTAAATTTTATTTATGCAAGATTTTTATTTTACATTTAATTTAATGAGCAGTATCACATTTTATGGTCACTGTTTTTCAATTTTTAAGACTCAGAGGACATTGGTAATGTGCTGACTTGACATAAAGAGCACATAGCAGCAAATGGTGTGATCAGGTGTGGAACTTTGGGCTGCTATCATCCCAAAGCAAAGGTCTTGTCAGGTAATAAGAAATCAAGATCTTCCTTTATTTTCTTCCATGACTCAGTGTAGATGGCGCCTATCCACATGACAAAAGAACTCAAGGCTTTAAAATGCTGGGAATGGGGAGTCATAAAGCAAGTTTATGGACGCCATCTGTGAAGCAGAGCGATAGGAATGAAATTATCAAATATACAGCCTAGTGAGAAGCACTAGAGTGAAATGCCTCAGCTTGTGCACTCTACAGCCAGGATGGCTGGATCTGAGTTCGGGCCTCAGCACTTATTATTTGTTATTGATTACATAGTGAAGTTATCAGTAATGATGGCCTCTTTTCCTCATGGCATCATTTTGAGAATTAAATAAATGAATATACTTAGAACAGAGCCTGGGTAATCGTAAGTGCTTGATAAGTGTTAGGGTTTTCTTGACACTCCAAACCAATGAAGGCCTAAATAAAAGTTGCAGACAATATTTCTTATATCGCGTTAAGTATTAATATATTGGGTTGTCAGAAAAGTCATGACGCAGTTTTGCACCGAAAAACAGAAAAAAATACGTCATGACTTTTCCGACAACCCAATACTATTTGAGGAAATGTGACTGAGCAGCGGCTATTCTGCGATTGGCTACCTGATGTTATAGGGAACAGAGAAGGTAGTCGGCCCAGTAGTGTGGGGTCTTCAGCAAGGTCCCAGGCAGTTAGCCTTTCTAGAATAGCAGTGGCTGATGTTTATTGAGCACTAGGGTGTGTGCCACGAAAAGAACTTCTCATGACCTCCAAAACTGTGTGCAGAGAGCCTGAGTTGTCATTGGCAAATCATGGCAACTGTTTCTTTACCTAGAAACTGGCCATACTACTTGTAGCATTACTGTGACCATTAAATAGAAAAATTCATGCGACATGCCTAAAAGACAAGACTTGAGACGCACGTGTGACTATGCTACGCAGGTTTTTACTCAGTTCTAAGGTTGTATTCTTTCTTTCCTGCTACTCTCCTTGCTGAAAACTGTGTCCTTTCAAAGCATATGGGTAAGTATAATATTGTGTGTGAAAATCAAAGAGGCACTAGTCTAAAAATACGTAACCTGGTTTCTATTCCTGGCCTAGCTACAGACTCCTGTTAACTTATTAATATGTGTGTGCCTCAATTTCTTATACACACACACATAGAGAGAATTAACTCCTGCTCCCCCACTTACAGGAATTTTGGAGTGATGGTTGAGCATCCATAAACTCTGCGTTCTCTTGAAGGAAGCAATATGCATATGCAATGCTTATACTATTAGATCACGTTTGCTTCAGATAAAAAAGTGTTTTGGTGACAAAAAAAGGGTTCCAGCTATATTCTTATAAACAGCAAACCGTGTTCATGTAATTGGAATTTACTTTTTTGATTAAATTTTTGATTTTTCATATAAAAGCTTTCTGATATTTAACTTTCACAAAATTAAAAATGGTTGCATAGTGACCAAAGAAACTGGCAAATATCCCCTTCACCATGGCAACCTTAGGTTAGGGCAGACACGATTTCGAGTGACATTATCTAAGGACACAAGTTCAGTTGATTGTTGCATTCAATGTTTTAATTGCAGGTAAATAACCTTAATTCTCAGTTTTGGAATTGGAACAATAGCATATACACTTTTAAAATTATTTCTCCAACGGATAGTTTTGCTTTCTTTTTATGGTCTCTGATTTCCCCAAATATTTTATAGTCAAGGCATGGTAGCCACCTGTGGAGATTTAAATATAACATACATTTAACATGTACATGCATGCCAGGGCTTCACCCCCAGAAATTCTGATTCAGTTTGGCCCGCCCTTGGATTTATAAATTTAAAACGATCTACCATTTAGTCTGAAATGTGTCCTTAGTTAAGCTGGAATGGGGGCTTTTACAGTCCTTTTTATTCTGAGGGGAGGTTTAGCTGTGCCCCAGCACTGGCAACCACATCTGTGGAGAATATCCTATTAATTTCCCAGAAATGGTGTTCTCCAATCTTACATGTTTGGGGCTAGAGTGAAAAATAAGGGTGTGTGAGAGAACGAATAGAACATCTTGACTTACGAGGGCTCAGCACCAAGTTCATCAGAATGCCAGCTAGAGCTGCTTTTGTGTTCTCTTGTCTTCCATTTTGCTCCTCACAAAAATTTCCCCAATGAGTGAATCATTGCTACAGCTGGAGCACCAGCATTTAGGGCTCTCTGTTAGAGTTTGACAGCGTTCCATGAAAGCTCAGTGTAATGTAGCGAAAATATGTTTATTGTAGGTAGTGTTTTCTTGGACATTGACCTTTTCCAATTTGCTTTGATTATACTGCTCCTTAAAATTAGTGTAATATCCACTTCAGAGGGCTGTTGTTTTGTAAAATATAGACATGAATGAGCAAAACACTGTATAATCTGGAAAGTGACATACAGATGTTGAATCTAATTAAAAATCACCTCTCTGAATAAAATGATCTACAGGATGTTGAGCCTTGAGGACGTATTATGTGTATTTACTTAAACCCCACCTTTTACAAAAAGTAAGGCAGTTTTCTTGGAGAACAGAGCTCACCTTCATTAGAAGAAATCATTCAAAGTAATTGGAAACAAAAAAAGAGGGGAGCTTTAAAAATAATTTCCAAAGTACTATATGGTGATTGTAACAACAACAAGCAATGCAGAAATTGAAAAAGTAGAAGGAACAACTCCTGCTCTGCCCTGCACCCCACTTTCCAGAGGCAATAACAACTAATGTATCAGTGTGTATTATTCCGGAATTTTATTTACACATATAATCAATATCCACCCCCCCAAACAGATGTTTATCTTTTTTTTTAACAAAAATGATTCCTTTTTGCATATGAACAATGCCCTCAACAAAAGTTTTAAGGCACTTCTAAGTTAGATGTTGAAAGCTCAGATAACAATGTGCTTGTACTAATTGGTTTTTTTTTTTTTGAGTCTGAGGATATCAAGAGTGAAAAGCTATTCCTACCCAATTTTTCTAAGTGTCAGGGAAACCTACACCTGTTTTCATGTCTTTGCATCTCTGTGACTCCCCAGGGGATTGAGCTTTTACTCGGGGGATTTCTGGTTGGGGGAAAAGGGTCTGCACCACAGTCTCACTCTAAGTGATGATTATCACACCGGTAAGTTTCCACTGTGGCTGCTGGGTGCAGGCTGTGAACACATTTGAAGTCAGCAGGGAACCGTTAGAAACCTCCCTTTGCTGAGAGGAGCTGTAGAAACCTCGGCTTCACTGAGGCATGCTTGCAACCTGCGGTCAGTCGCTTCTTTTTTCATGCAGTGCTGTTTTAAACTGTCTCCTATCCCACAGAGCAAAAACATACCCAACAACAAAAAAAAAACAGTACAAACAATCCCCATGAGTGTTTTTAAATTTTCCTCTGCTAATCTCATTGTTAATGGTGTGAGGTCTTGCCAGGAGCCATTTGTGGTTTAGGCACACTAAAGAACATAACATTCACACACTTAAAAACAATTAATATCAAGCATCAAATCAAAGGCCAGTTGATGCTAAACCTAGACGAGTTGGCTTTTCTACTTGTCTTATGGAAAAAGTATTTCATCTTCTTTACAGGCTGCTGATTGCTATATAAGGAGGCATATTTAGTAATCTGTAGAAGATACAGGACGCTATACTTAATAATGACATAATTGCATAAATTGCACATGGTGATGTTTGCATATTTGAATATCACCCAAAGATTATCCAGTTTAAAACAAAACAAAAAAAAAGCTCTGCAGTAGTTAGTGGAAAGTGATTCAAATCTATATTCCCTTATCTATGTTTGTCCTGAGCGGGGAGTGAACTTAGCAACACTTAAATACCTACTTGGTAGGAATTAAAATGATGTTTCTTGGTTGAGGGCATTGATTTTTCTACAAAATGGAACTTAGGTAGAATTACCATTTATAGTAGGAATTTCAGGAGAAATTCAAAAGTCGTATAAATGAAAAGGCTCTGGCAACCATTATCTCTAAACCAACCAATGACTAATTAATCTTTTATTTAAAAATACTTTAATATTTGCATTGTATGCAAAACATGGTATTAAGTCTATCTGGGTAGTTACAAGCCTCATTCCTCTTTTCAAGTAGTCCAAAAAATAACGGTAGAGACAAAGTCCACCATCAAATGACTACTAAAACAATGGCAGATCACGGTGTGAGGTATTCCAGAGGCTCTTGTCTTTATTTGTTTATATATTTCTTGTCCTACTAATAAATCATAATATTATAAATCATACACCTTGAAAAAGCTATTAAGATAAGAAAAAAGCACTAATAGTAGTAATAATTTTATCACTTTCACTGGCTCAAGGGAGCCAGAACCACTAGTTAAGAAACCATTAGTTTGAAAACAAAACTATATAAAAAAACCAAAAGTTTTTCAATTTATTGGTCATTAACGCTGCCATTTGATTTTAACGTTGGCATTTGTACTTAGGAGCCCTGACTTCATTATTTGGAGCAGTAAGGTGGATAATGGGGGTTCAGAATTTCATTATCACTTTAATGTGACTTTGGGTCAAGAATTTATCTTTTTGAGCTTTGTGGATCTCCCTCTGAAGTAGATACAATTATTTCCATGTCATTGCTTTGCTTTAAGAATAAGGAAAGCTTCTGGGCAAGAGAGGAAAGCTCTGTGCGCCTTTCCTTCCCAAGGGAAGGCAGCCTCTGTCTCCACATTGGCCTCTGTCCCTGAGAAGGAGGGACAGTGCTCCTACTGACCTGGACTTTTCTTTTTTAAATTCATTCTTGAAATCCTTGGTTCTAACGCTCTGAATGTTCCTTCTCTTTCTTCCCTTCTTAGACTGCTGTTCCTCCTGTGTCCCTGGCCCTTTGAGTTATGGGGAGCTTAGCCTTCCAGAGAGTTATAAAGAGGGAAGACCTGATGTAAGAATAGGAGACATGTGTGACAATGTTAGGAGGCAATTCATGAAGGATAGAGTAGCCATGGGTCTGAGAGGCCCCATGTCTCTGTTGAAAGGGGTACTTAGAGGCGGCGAGTAGTGAGAGAAGAGAGAGGTTTCCATATGTGTTGGCTGCTCCTCATCTTTTCTTAATTTGTTTCATTCATGCTATACTTAGGAGGAATTCCTTCAAGAAATAACTGAGTTAGCGCTGGACCTTCTTAACTTTCTGTGCTGTTACAAAATTATGTTGTTTGTTGTGTTTTCATGGATATTTCATTGGGAAATATTTCATTGGAAGGGTGGAGAAATTGAATCACATATGGTTAATTAATTGCTAGAATGAACCCAAAGTCTCTTGACTTAAATTAAAAATATTTTTCTACACAAGTAATACATGCTTATTGTAGAAAAATTAGGGATGATGAGATGATGAAAAGTCATGAATAGGGGCCGGCCTAGTGGCTTAGTTGGTTAAGAGCTCACTCAAGAGTGTGAGCTCTGAGCAACAGGGTTGCTGGTTTGATTCCCAGCCCGAGCTGAGCTGCTGCTGAGCTGCCAACAGGTGGCAGGGTGGCTCAGCTAAAAAAAAAAAAAATCATGAATACATTCTCACCATTTTATATGGCTATTGTTAAAATGTTATTGTATATTCTTCTAGAATATGTGGTTTATAGGTCAATAGATAATATATCTATATAAATATTAAAGATAATATATTATTTATTATGTATTGTATGATAGACTATAAAACCATTTTATAATTTGGTTTGTTAATTTAACATAACTTATACATCTTTCTATGTTAATAAATGCATTTTTACAACAATAATTTTAGTTGTTAAAAATGTTCGTTTCCATTGTTTTTGTTTTTGTTCCCTACCTTAACATGTATTTTTTCAATATATTTATTGTTGATGCTACCATTTGACATAACAATTATAATTAAAGTTTTGAAGCATAGAGATATTCTTACTAATATTTAAATTCTAGCCAATGTATGCATCTCATTTTCAGTATCACTATTAATACTTTGTCTAGTATCTTTTTTTAGTGTTATAAATGTTTTCTGGTCCAACTTAAGTTAAGTGTATAATGTTCAACCTTTTCCCCCACGAATTAGCATGTTTCTACCTCTACATCTGCAGCTAAATCACTCTGATTTATAGATTGCTGAAGTCTGAGAGTCTAAAGTCATGTTTGTTTGGTGTTTAACTTGAAGAGCCATCAGAAAGATAGATAACATATGAATCCTTAAATATACAACAGAATAAAAAAAACAGAGTTTATTAAAATTGAAATTTTCTTTTGCATAGATAATTGCTAAAATATCTGTAAGTAATTAGATAGGAAGGAGTCTTTTTTGCTGGTCCATGTTTTTGTGAATATGGATGTATATATTTGTCTCAAATTTATTAAATTTACAATTTGTTACTTAGTCTTTCAGATGAAACTAAGTAGATTTATCACGCAATGGGTGATATTAGAAACAGTGCTTTTTGGAGCATTTTGAGATACCCATAGAAAGGGTTCCTTATAATGGAACGTCCGATCTTGACTTGTTCTCGATCTGTTCAGTTCACCTCCCTCATGGCTCACTGAACCACATGAGAATGAATTTCCTGAAATGGTACCTCTGGCTTGCAAGAAATCACTTTGTGTCAAATCATTCATTATTCCGACACACCTTCTGGTCTTAGTTCACTGTTCCCTACTCCTATTGAGTAACCCAAACTCCAAGCTTATACCAGAGGCAATTTTGAGTAACTAACCATAAAATGGGTAGAGCAAGGGCCTTTTCTTTTTTGGAATAAGCAAATGTTTTTAGAACCTATATTCTATTGAGGGGAAAATGTTAGCTTGAGGAAAATGTAGCAAGCGTCCATCAATTAGATTTCTTTTCCACAGTGGGGAAGATAGCATCATTTTTTTTAAGTAAAGGAGTTAGGCAGGAGGAAATCATTTGGATACATTTGAAGTCATGGGTCTTGATTGTTCTCTTAGCTCTGTGTTTATACATCTAAGTGAGAAAATAGTTTAATAGGTACACAAATACCTTTTGTTTTTAATCTAATTTTACTCATGAAGAGACTTTTAAATGCATTATAATTTATTTCACATGCTGATTAGCATACTGATATTTTAATATTCACCTTTTAAAGGGAGGAAATAGTGTTTAACTTAAACCCATGACATGAGACCCTCTGGCACAATTAAAAAGAGCCAAACAGCTGTGAAGGTATTTCTGCACCTCCCTGATGAAGAAGTAATCTAGCTTGATGGATGTCTTTATTTCTATCTTAATCACAGCATGCAAGATTAGCAATACATGTGTTTCACTTCAGTTAATTACTCAGAGCACATGCACAATACAGGGCTCTACTTCAATTAATTACTTTGAATTTCAGTGCATTTAGGAGAGACCACACGAAAAGTATCTGTTTGAGTCTTTAGATAAAGGTAATGAATGTTAGAGAAACTTTATATAACAGCCTCCTCCAGGTCTGGATTTTCAGTCATCATAGTGAAAAATCTGAAAATATAAACACATAGAACATTAAACAATAAATCAGATAATTGGATGACCTAATACCCTGTCTTTAGCTATAGTCATTACCTGAGGGTTCAAAGAAGAGTGAAAAACTATTAGATTAGCTGTGCCGTGGTTATAGGAAAAAAACGAAAGGCATGTGTTCTTACTCATACATTGATCCACCATTTATGACCCTAAGCATAAATTTTATTAGTGACTATTATGTTGTGCTGATCTTAGAAAAGTTTATAGATTTAAGACAAAGGTTATTTTCTTATTTTTATTATATGTGCTAAAATGCCATGTTCTAAACAACTCCTGATTACTTGGGACAATGTAAATAAACAATTAAGAGTTCTCTTATCATTATAAACTAGAAATAATCTTATGACTGACTCTAGGATATGAGAAAAGCTTCAAAATTGAAAAATTAATAACAACAACAACAACAACAACAACAACAACAATAATAATAATAATAAATATAATGTGGACTATAAAGAAACAAGCTAAAAGTAAAATAAAAGGCAGTTTAAGCCTCAGGCTCATTTATCAGAGACCTAGACTGGTAGCTAGTAAGCATACCCCAGAAAAAAGACAGAGTATATCATGGATGCTGGAGTTCACAAGAAAGGTACCTTGTAGAAAGATGACACCAAAAGTAACATAATCATGTGAAAATCAAAATGTGTTCGAAAGCACAGTTGCTGGGCAAAAAAAAAAAAAAAAAAAACCTGATGGGAAACCCAGCAGTAGAAAAGGCATATAAAATTAGGTGAAGAAACCTGTTAAAAATTTTTTAAAAACAATGAGAAGAAATAACTTTGTGGCTGGGGCACTGTTAGTGTACTATATATAACACTTAAAGATGAGACTTGTACAAATATGTCTGTACCAGCTTGATCCTTTTCCGTGGGCAGCATTGTTGGTGTCTCCATGAAAGAAGGACGGGAATAGTTGTATCTGTTTTATTTTAAAGTTTATTTCTATTTTTAGGACAAGTGTCAAATCAGCTGAACTTGAGAGGGACCCATTCAGGGTGTTACACAGAAGTTGGTATTAATTTACCCCTTTCTAAGATGCTAGGAATTTTCATGATAAGTGAAGATGCAATGTTGAATATTTATATGTAGTACCCCAGCGGCAAATCTCAATGAATTTAGCTTAATTTCTGCACTTTGATAGAAAATGTATCCTAACTCCCTCTGTGTCCTGCCTGAAGGGCAAAATTAGTTATATAACAGAGTAATGGTTACAGAAATTTTAAGTGTGGAAACATTGTTAAAGAATTGCCTTCCTAGTTCCACTTTGACTCCTTTGCTAAATGAGCATTTAAAAGCTGTTTAAAAAGAAAGCAAAGCAAAACAAAACAAAAAAGAGGAATAAAGAGAAGCACCGACAGCCTTCAAAAACTCTACTAAAAATAAATTCTATTGACAATAAACACTGAAATCACAAATTTGTTTCAGGGGTTAAGGTTACAATGTAACACAAAAGCAAGAGCTAGTTCTAAAAAAAAAAAAGTTGAGTGGATGAGGATACTTCATGAATTGCTGTTGTATTCTTGAGAAAGAATAGCACAGTACAGTTGAAAGAACAGTTGCTTCTGACTTTTGTTGGAAAATCTAAATTCCAACATAGTTGTTAGATGAAACTATATAATCCAAATCTTCTCTTATTGACAATGGAATTTGGCTTTGGGTAAGTGACTACATTACTCATCTGTTAGTTATTCTTTGAACAAAAGCAGTTTTGTTGCTCAACCTAGGATCTGAACAGATAAATGTCTAACACCCTTTCCAATGAAGCTTGGGGCGGGGGGAGGGGGGGTTGTCATGGTGCCACAGCCATCTCTAGAGTTCAAAAATTAGTGCCACAATATAAAAGGATCTTCGTATCTGATTCATTCACATTCAATGTTCATGAGCTGCAAAATATACAAATAATTACTTCCCCTGAGATAATTGAATTTTAAACTTTTCTATGGTTACCAAACTGGAAAGTTCAATTTTTCTAAAACCAAAATGTCAAATGCCCTATTGACACAAGAACAATTAGAAACAACTCATATTATAAAAATAGTGATTGTTCCAGAATATTCTGAAATGAGACAAAACGCAATGGGTCATTTTTATCCCCAAATTTATCCAGCTAGTACAAAAGAAAGACAGTTTGTTTTTAATGTACATTGGTTAATACATTAAAAAAATAACAACTGTAAACACCAAGTACTCATGAAGGTACCAAAAACAAAAAGTAAAAAGTGATTTCATTTACTGTGTATTTTGAAACCAGGGACACGTATGACGACTTATTATTATACCAGAACAATGATAGTGGCTGCAGTCTTTGATTTTGATTTAAAAATAAGCATATATATATATATATGTATATATATGTATATACATATATATACATATATATATATGAATAAAAGACAAAGATTATCGTTTTGTTGTTGGCTCCATTTTTATGTAACTTAATACCTAACTTTTAAAGAATACCGAGGCTTTAAAATAAGTAAATGTTCAGAATTAAAACTACTTCTCCTTTGAAAGAGCATTATTTAACTCACTGCTTATTATTATTTTTTCTACATTTCTACTTTAAAACATGGTTTAAAATCACACAATGCATAGAATGTGAAGATACGCTTCAACATACCATAAAATTTTTATAATTAGAGAATGTGTTAAGTGAAAATCAATAAACATTTAAATCCATATCTATGTATACACATATATACACACATATATACACACACCTAGATACATAATATACATTTATATATAAGCCCCAAAGGGAGATTAGAAATAGTATTTTTTTAAGATTTTTTTTTTTTATTGGGGAATTGGGGAGTAGAACAGTGTTGGGGAATTGGAGAAGAGAAACATTGTGTTTTTCCAGGACGCATCAGCTCCAAGTCAAGTTGTTGTCCTTCAATCTTAGTTGTGGAGGGTGCAAGCTCTGTTACAAGCCCAGTTGCCGCCTTCAATACAGTTGTGGGGGAGCACAGCCCACCATCCCATGAGGGAGTTGAACCAGCCACCTTGCTGCTAAGAGTACGTGATTTCACCAGCTCACTGGCCCATGTGGGAATCGACCTAGCGACCCTGTTACTCAAAGCTCAAGATCTTAAACAACTGAGCTACTCGGCAGGCCCCAAATAGTATGTATTTTTAATTTGAATCTGTTACTACCCTATTTTTGTCTGAAGTACCTTTTATTGAATAACACTGAATTTTTGATAAATATTTATTCAATTTGTAAAATTTTTTGTTTCACATACTTAAAATAATGCCCAGTATTCAAGAGTGATTTAATTTATTTTCAGCTATGACAAACTAATTTTTAAAAATAAACTGCCTTTATTTTATGAGACTGAAAACTGCCTTTATTTTAAAACCATTGTGCCAATATAGTTCAGCCTATCCATCATTGAAAACAAAACATTTAAACTGAAAGATGATCATTATTTTTAGATTTAAATAACAATAGCTATTGACTGTTCAACCTTTGGATATTTCCAGAACAGAAAGAAAAGAAAGCTTAGTAAAAACTAATTAACATGAATTGACACAGTAATGGGTCTACCTTATTTTTCTAATATCTCTGCTACTAGTAATGATATTTTCCTGCAATAACTTGGGTCAAGGGTAGCAAGTTCAAATGCCTGGAGCCAAGCATGTGAGTACTTCCTGGAGCTGCTGGGTTGGTATGAGATTTGGGATGAGATGTTGGCATACCCTGTTTAAAAGTATTTAAATTCAGTCTTCATTTTTTTTTAAAAAAACCACTGTTTTCATCAAACAAAACCATTTGCTTTTTCTTTATGAGGGCAGAGCTCACAGTGCCTACACGGGAATCAAACTGGCAACCTTGGTGTTATCAGCACCATGCTCTAACCAACTGAGCTAACCAGCCACCCGCTGTTTGCCTCCCTGATATTTTAGGCAGAGGGGCTAAATTAAAATGAATATACAATACTGGTTCTCTAGTGGCCTCTGGAAAGCAGCACCATTTTGACTTGATTTGCTAGTTAATGCCAGTTCTAGTTCACGCTTGGAAATTCTAATGTTGTTCCCAGGGACCCGTATTTTTATGCAGAGAAAAGTGTATAGTTCTAAGAATTTTTTGTTTCAAATATACAAAAAAAAATGATCCAAAACGTAATGCACACATTTCAAAAATAATCAAGTCATCAGAAAGGCTAGCTAGTGAGTACTGAAAACGCAGTTTTTGCTGACATGAGGGGTACCCGGTGTGAGGCAGTCCCGATGTTTTAATATCGGCTTCTTATACACATTCCTGTTTGTTACATTTGTTGTATTTGAGCTTTTGCTTTTGTGAAATACAGGCTCAGTATGCAGTGGAGATCAAGGAAAAGAAGTAATTTGAGCAAGTAGATTAATATAAAATTCTCAATGGTCAGTGCTGAAGTTTGTTTCTGTTCTTCCTCTCAGTGTATCCCCACTTATTTAAAAAGTGCTTCGTAGAAGAGATAACGGTTATAAACATTGGCACTTAACCACGAAGCAGAAGTTAAATGAACTGGGAAAATAAATGTCACCGTGCCATGATTTCAAGACCGATATCAGTAAGCAGTTGTCCAAACGATATTTGTTTTCTTAACCTGCTCCTTTTCATGACAATTATAAAGAAAGGATTCTACTGAAGTGACGCAACATACTCATCCTCCTCACTTTTTCTTCACCTGTCCTGTTTGCCTTGCTGCAGTAGCATCTTCAGTTTGTCACCCCCCCAGACCACCATCCCATAGCTATTTCAGGTGAGTGTTATTTCAACACCGGTGTTATTATTGCAGACTGGTTCCTGTGTGGGTCCCTACACACCTATGTAAGCAGAGTGGCTGTGTAATGAGAAGTGGCTTGGCAGCAGATGGAGCCCAGGCCGATGAAGCAACCACAAATCAAGAGGATTTTGGCAAGAAGCCTTAGTGAAAACTCTAGGCAGCCTAAGAGTCGAAGTGAGGACAGTGGTTATGGGCGTGGGGATTTAGAAGAAAGTCTTAAGTGTTAAGAAAGTGTTGGAGGGGATAAGTCTGCATTTCAATCTGAGAGCAACTCCAGTCCTGAGTAAGAATCACAGCCAAAGCAGGTACAGCAAGGGAGATACGAGAATCCTCTACCAGGAGCAGGGACAGCGAGGTCTAGTCTTAAGAGTTCTAAGGTTCTTAGCTTCTTAAGCCAAGAAATTAGTATTTAGAAGCTGGGTTTAAGGTCAGAATGAGATTTGATTCCGAGCTGACTCTTTGGATTCTTTAAATCTTCCTGTATAGCATCAAGGGTTTGTTCCAGAATTAGATACCAGAAGTCAGAATGTCATTGACCTGTTCAAAATCATAAGCTAATTAGCACTGGGGCCAAGATTAGATCCCAAGGGTTGAATTCTCAGACCAGGGCACCTTGTGTCAGAAATGCAGATGGAAACATTTAATTGCCTTTGACATGTTCACTTGTCACTGTTGTTTTAGTACTACAAAGAGAATGAGTAATTAGAGTCAGATTACTGGAGATATGAAATGACGCAATTCACAGTATACACAAATCTGTCTTAGATTTTCAGAAAGCCTCAGAATTGACTGATTTTTCTGATTATTATTTATATATCTCTATGAGTTGATTATAGATAAATTCATTATAGATTGTTAACAATCACAAGATTTTCAGATTGAAAAAATTCATTATAAACAAATTACTGAATAATACATAATGTATCCATTTTACTGATTCTTTTTCTTTCTTTCATTCTCCAAACTTGGCATTAAGGAAATTTCTTGAGTTTTCATTTTGTCATGAATTGAATTTTCCTGTCCTTTTATTGCCCTAATTACAAAGTTTTGAATACAAATCTTATACAGGATAGATTTCTGTATTATTTGAAAATTCAACCATTAATTCAAAGCTATTAATACTCTATCCAGTCATAATTTTATTTATAATTTTGTGCTGTTTTTGCCTTATAACCTTTAAAGTTAGCATAGACCCCTGTTTTCACAGATGAAATCATTGTTCCACCTTAATTTTGCAGAATAGATATAAAAGGAGCTAATGTGTTTTATATTAAACAAAACATAAAAACAATCATTATGTCAAAATTTAGCAAACGATGGTACTTTAGAGATGAACTGCATTATCATTGCACAGTTGCCTTAGCTATCTCAAGGTTTTGTTGGTTTTTAAGCAGAATTGATTTTTTTTTTTAACAGAATCATTGAGCTTTCTGACCTTCATGGGCCCAGGACATTAATATTGCAGTTTCATTTTACTACACAGAATCACACCGAAGACTTAAAATGGGCATTAAACTGAGCTAGAGACCACGCTCTGACATCAAGGTGCTAGTGGAAGCTGAGGCGGTAGAGGTTTTTGAGAAAACTTCTGCCGCTCATAGATTCAGGCAAGCCACAGTAATAGGTTTTTATTTATTTGTTGTTACCAACCAGAAAAGAAAGAAAAAGAAAAAAAAAACGCATGGCATGTCCAGTGATTTGGAAAAATATTTGAAAGAGCTGAAAAGAGGAGGAGAAAATGTTATGTGAGAAGATCTGTAACAAGTTCAAGTCTACACTCTGGCTACTGAGGCACAAATCAAGCAACAGCAGTATCAGCACCTCTGGAACCAGAATTTGCATTTTAACAATATCCCCAGATAGGCAGTATGTACATTAATGTTCAAGATTAAAGCTTGGGGAGCCATTTAGTGAATAAAAATGTACATTCAAACATTATCAAAACTACTTAGAAAACTTTCCTTTAAAGTTTGAATTTTATATATATATATATATATATATATTTTTTTTTTTTAATTTTACATTTTAAAACTATGGGAAACTATTAGAGATTGTACCCATATTTTTTTTATTTCTTGTTCTCTCTCCATTTTCTTCTTATGAAATATTTAATTATCAAAGTATTTATGAAGCATGCTCGTCCAATGTACCCCCTTAAGGGTTATATTATAATATTAAAATATTTTATTTTTTTAGTGGATTAAAATAAACTATGAGCTTAGTTTTTACATTGTGATTGCATTCTCTCCCAGTTTTTTGCTGTTGCTCCATGGAGCATTTTTTCTTTTACAGTTTTTTTTTTAAACAAACATGCGA
>NW_017731893.1:1015134-1016316 GCF_001890085.2 Hipposideros armiger
TCACACATGGCCCAAAAGTTCACAAAATGCCTTAAACATCCAAGGTATAAATGCTGGTCATTTTAAGTGTTCCAAACTACAGACTAATTACCTAAGAATTTAAAAAAATAAACACCTGTCCATACGCCTAGGGCCTGATAGGATAGCAGAACTTGTGAAAATCAGATAGTGATTTTCCCAAGAAAACGTAGTTCATCCACATCTACTTGTATATGATGTCTATTTATTTGGCACAATCATACATTTTCATGAATGAATCTGGTGCCTTTATAAAGTAGTCTCCAAGTCTCTAGAAGAGGAAACAGCTGTTTTTGTTTTTGTAATTGCAGCTTAATAGCCCCGGTGTAGAACAGGTAATGTTGAATGATAAGACCCAACATTTTACCATTCTCACACTTCCAGGTAATGTGGACTCATTTTTTTCTCTCCCTTTTGTATATTCTCTTCCAACTGAAGAATCCTTACACAGACCTTTTAGATCAGAGGTTTAAAACATTGGCTGTATTTGAATCTTGTAAAACTATAGCTCCCTGGACCAAGTGTTCTGATTGAATGTTCTGTGGGATACTCAGAGAGGGTGTTGTTATTACTACTATTATTATTATTATTATTATTATTATTATTATTATTATTTTATTGTTATCCTCCAGCAATTCTAATATGCAGTCAGAATTGAGAACCACTCTTAGGTCATAGCTGTTGGGGGCTCAAAACCTCTGTATAATTTTGCAAGTAGTAGAAGAGGGGGGAGGTATTCTTAGAAGATGCTCTTAAGGCTACCAAAAATTTTATGGACATTTATGTGACCTGCACAGTCTTTTAAGATTTATTTGCCTATCCATGTATCTTGTACTATATATAGTATAGAATATATTACTATAATGCACAGAAGGTGCCAGAAAATATATACACATTTTAAGAAAGGAAAACTGTATTAAAATTGTAATACTCAGTATACAGTAAGTCCCCGACTTATGGACAAGTTCCGTTCTGGGAAAAAGTTCGTAAGTCGGATTCGTTCGTAAGTCTGACTCGTTTGTAAGTCCGACAAAGTGAGTCTTATACACCTTTGACACAAATATACAATGTAAAGCCAGTGGTTGAACGATTCATATTATAAGAACGAGCGATGTCTACTATCTTTTCGCCTTGGTCCAATCTCTCAATTATTTTCACTTTTGT
>NW_017731893.1:1020075-1031441 GCF_001890085.2 Hipposideros armiger
TACAGTAAAGTTATAAACATATCTACACGTTTATTTTACTATCTTGCTTTGTGCGGTTTTCTCCAAAAACAAATTTTCCAAGTTTAACAAGGAACATTTTATTGCTAATTAATTAGATTTAGAAAAGATTCTGGAAACTAATGAAACAAAAAATTAAAAAGAGGGGGGCAATTTGTCCAAAGTATTCATGGAATCTTTACTGCAGCCATATAAAGTATATTTTCAATTTATTTTTCTATAATGTTTGCAAAAACCATGCTTTAAATGATATAGAAGCGCATACAAAAATGACTGGTGGAAAAAAGCATAGAATGGATTTTTTATCCATGCAGAAAGAGCATCCTCATATTCTTGTATACTTCAGAGAATTTACACTTATTATCACATAATTTGAGGATTTTTATCACAATATTTGGTGGAAAAAAATCTACTGGTCGTTTTAAATGAGTGATACTGTTCTTCGACAGTAGATGGCTCTATTGTCATGTTCTAGCAAAGCGCTGAGTCAGAGCTGGCCAAGACCCACGTGTGCACACACTCTTTCATTTAAAGGGTGAGAAGGACGACCATCCAAGAATCAATCTTGAAAGTCATTATTAATCTGAACTGACATCACAGTTTCATTCTTTTGCCATCCTATGTTTTAAAGCACAGGATTTCCATCACCCTTTGCTATTAACTAACTGCTCCATTGGGGTAGCCTAAACTTTTATGTGTGATGATTTTCTTTTAAATAATTTCAGTCCTTTTGCTGGCGTAACAGAACAGTCTTACAGAAATGATGCTAAGGAAAAGTTTCTTTCTTCATATAAGGATAATAATACTCTTTATTCATCTTTGATATTTATTATTTCTTTTCAATTATGTTTCAACAGCATTTCAATAGTATTTCAATAGCATTACATTATACATGGCGGTGATTGTAAAACAGTAAACTTAGTTTTCATTAGGAAGACTATCTGTTTTTACATTTTCTTACAAATTGCTGAAGTTACCTACCAGCTCTTTTGTCAATCCTAAATCCATTTACTGCTACTTTTTACCCTAAAAACAAATAAAACAATAATAGCAACAGCAAAAATAAAACTGAGTTCACTGCTTTTTCCTGCAATGGTTGTGCTGTTTCAATTGTCCAGTTTAATACCAAGTCAGCCATTAGTCACTAAAGGATTAGTTTCTTGAAAAGGTGGACATTATTGACAGTCACAAATGGATTTCTAAGCATTTCTCTGAAAGTCCTCGCTAATGTTCCTTTCACAGCAGCAGTTAAGGTGTCGATGCCTTCTTGCAAAGTTTTGATTTTGCTCCAATAAAAAAGATAGGGTTTGCCATCCTAGCATTTTCATTTTACTTTAATCATGGATATCTAGTTTGTCTTCTTAGGATTATCATGGTTGATTGATGGTGTAAAATAATGTATCAATGAAAGAATACTTTGGAGACAACTCCACAGAGATGATCTGTTTTGTTTTATTTGCTATTGTGCTTCTCTGTAACTCAGAAAATTGATGGATGACTATTATGTTTGGGCCTCTGTATATTATATAATTTTCTTCAACATACTTAGGATGTCTTTCATCTGCTACAAAGACGTATTTTATTCCAAGTAATTTGGGTATAAAGAGTGCATCCTATGATTCCCCTATTCATTATATCTCATGTACTATGAGAGCCAAGAAAGAAAGCTAACTTTTAAATATATGATTCGACAATCTCGTATTTAAACAGAAGTGGTATAAACAAAGATGAAACATTTTCTAGGAATATTCAAGGAGATCAGACATTACATTTTGTTTAGATGCCTAGCATCATTCATTTATCTTACCCCATAGATATGGCTGAATCAGGACCAAATTACTGTTTTTCTTTATATTTAGGATTGAAATTAGATGCCAAATAGCCTGCTGCTTGTGTTGAATGCTTCAGTCTTATTAACAAGTGGAGCTATTGGAGACAGAATCATCTCTAATTTCTGTTTTAATTTGGTCCAATTCAATCAAATTCAAGGTTTTGGCCTCTTTGTTTTCATCAGAAGCCATACAGACATGGCCTTTCTTTGTAGAAGTGCGAGGTGCTGTACTACATGTAAAACAGGAAAAGTCCTTACGTGCTCCTTGGAGTCAAGGAATAGTCTTATTTCTCTTTGTGACCCGTAATCAGCATGATGCCCTATAAAGGCTGGTGTGTTGCTCAGCGAATATTTATTCAATCTTTAAACAGGACAGCGGGCTCTCTGCTAAACCTGGTTTAATGATTTGGGGGCTATGCACATCAGCTTGCCTTCTAAGAAGTGTATTGATTCTCTCTTCCATCCTCTAGTGACCAAGAAAGGCCCTAAAAACAGTGTTTTATTCTACTTGATGTATGTGTGCTTCTTTAAAAAAATATCTGAAGATTTCTGTTGCAGGCTTGCATCTTTTGTTTTTTTGTTTTTTTTTAATTGGAGACTCCATCAAGACAATACAAAAGATTAGTTGAGAAGTATAGAAACCATATATGTATATAGTGTATGATTTTTCACAAACTATGTGCAATCATATAACTAAACTTAGAAAATGTGATCTAGTTATGTCCAGGCAGTTTCAGTTATTTCCAAGGTTTCTCCCAGGCATTTGCGATTTAAACTCAGTTAAATTCAGGATTTTACCTCTCTCCTGCTTGCTGTCTGAATTTGATTTTAAATCACGGAGATTACACAGGCTGTAAGGGGTAGGTCATCACCAGTTCTCTCAGGCCTCTGCTTAGACGTGCCATAGCTCCATGGTTTTGGCGGCTACTGAGACTTCATAGGTCTTATTTATTACTGAGGGAGAGCGCTCAAGCCTCTGTTAATTGTAATATCCCTTCCTCATATCTGTGTGACATTTGCTGTTTATTTTTCTCTCTCTCTGATAGCTTTTACAGTTGCCTCATGGACACCAGGAAGGGGTAGCCCCTTCCATGTACTCCTTCGGGGTGATGGAGGGAAAGTTGCCTGGGAAAGCTGCTTCAGGTTGTCCGGCTGGACCATGCAGCTGTCTCTGCCCTCCTGCTCCAGGGCAGAGTGGCTGTTTGAGGTTACCGCTTCTTTGAGTTCCAGCTGGACAGGGAACCATTCTTCTTCCCTCTTGGGGCATCAGCTTTCTTTGGAGGTCTTCTCTTTACCTCCCCCCGCTGCACTATCACTCACTCCCTCCAAAGGAGAAGAAGATCTGGGACTTTCCATCTCAGGCTGTCAGGCTCTCACTTTGACTCCTTTGGTCCCTGGAAGCTCTTATCTGATCTAACGGGTAGGCAAAGAGCGAAGCACAACAGGACAAACATCTTCCTCATAGGCAGTCTTCCAAATATTTTACACCGAGGCTGGCTGTTTAAAGCTTAAGGTAAGAGGTTGCTGTAGGGTTTCTGATTTTTTTTCCACTGACCTCTGTCCCTCCGGCAATGCTTGTCTTCACGGCTAAAGGTCTGTGTGGGCGTGTCAGATGGGAAGAAGACGTCGACCCCTGCCTGCCTCACGTACCACCCCTGTCCTAACACCGAATAATGAACTCTACAACGAAGGGACACTAGGCATCTTTTTAACAACTCCATGAAGAATTTCTTCCTTTTTACAGGTGAGGAGCGAGATGTAGAAAGATAGGGATGTCATAACAACAAATTATAGAGAGGCATGATGACAGTGTGAATTTAATGTTACCTGTTAATCTTCTCTCAGTAGGATATTAGTGAAAATCTTAGACGTGCATGCCAGGGAACTAGATTTTCTAATTCTGGTGTGGTTTTCTCCTGCCATCACCCCAGTTCTACATCATCTATTTTTACAAGCTGGGATGGTCCACAGTCTCATTTTGATTCATGTTAGTCCATGTCAGAATGGCTATTTTTTTTTAATTTATTTATTTTTTTTGGTATCAGCGCTGTTGTAATAATTACAAGCTTATCTTCTCTTTGGCATTCTTAGGCTAAGCCAGGGTTTCTCAACCTTGCCACTTGACATTTTGGACCAGATAGTTTTGGGACAAAGTCTGGGAATGTGGGCAGTTGTGGAGGACTGTCTTGTTGATTGTAGCCGTATTGTAGACCTTTACCTACTAGATGGCAGTAGCCCTCCTTCTGGTCATGAGAATCGAACATATCTCCAGGCATTGTCAAATGTTCCCTTGGAGGCAAAATTGCCCAAACCTCATTAAAAACTACTCTATTGGTTTTGTTATCTGTAACTCTATCTGTACTCTGCTGTCATATATGCTGCTGTTCCAGAATTATCTCTATTCCTTACTCAAGACTCCAGAACTCTGTGTAAAGGCTTACAACATGCTCTGGGGCAGATTCCAGTTTTATAGGGCTTGAAATTTATATCATTTTGGGATTCCTCTTTAAGAAAAGCAGTACAGACTTTTATAAAAATAAAACTAAGCATAAAAGTTAAACATTAAGGATGAGGAAAAAATTACAAGAAGTCAAAAATTTTGAAAAGCTGACCAATATCACAAATTCCAGGAAAAAATACAATATAGTTGTTAATTAGCTGTTTTTGACACTCCTTTTAAACTACATTTTTGGCTAACTATTCCTTGATAACCTCTTCCTATGATGAGATTTGAACACTATTTTTTACAGAGGCAATAGATTATTTAGATTTTTTTCTACCATGGATAAATTGACATTTGTTCTTACTGATATTTCAGAAAAGTTTATTTCAGCCTTGCAACTTGTTATGCTTGTGACCCAATACACTGCAATGCATAAAACACACGGTTTTCCCCACAGACATTCCTCTACTTTCCATATTGCTACAGGTTAGAGTCCTGTCCAGGAATTCTGATAAATTCTGTTTCATGTGATTGCCATCAAAAAGGAGATAAAATGCAAAGAGCATTTAATAATAAGTAATAATAATAAATGCGGCATTATTGAGTTTATTCATGACAGAAGGACATTTCTGCTTTGACTAGAAAACCATGAGAACTGAATCCTTTGCTCACCATTTCACGATTTTGATTATTGGAAGATTCTCTCACAGAATACCTTCTAGATCCACTCATGTCAATATTTTTTCTTCTTCCACTTCACACATTCTTTTAGTTCCTGGCGACACTGGACACAATCATGTGGACATACAACTTCTATCTTTTCATATTACTGTCATGGTTCTGTGTAAGTCAGCAGGGGACACCTTGGGCATGATGCCTCAGGGAGGCTAGCAAAAACTCAATCATACACAGAAATGACTGAGAACCACAGAAACATAGCCCACTTTACCCAAACAAAATCTATTCTCAACTTCCCTGACCCTCAGCGGGTCCACAAAATGCCACTGGCCGCTGCCATACACCCTTCAATCTAACAGAAGTGTAGACTGGAAAGAGACAGATGTCTTCATTGATGGTAGTTAAAACATCTTATTGTTTGCGAATTTTACAAAAATTTACCTCAGTGAAAATACATGTCTATGGCATCTCCCAGGGCCTTGGAAGTGAGGAGCCCAAAACATGAACTTCATTAGTTTAAAGCGAACCCATTTTAATTAACCATAGCCATTGCTGCAGGGAAGATGGAGGGGGAGATAGAGGAGAAGAGAAAACCAAGGCAGGAGGTTTATGCTGGGTCACAGGAAACAAGCAGAGAATAAAGAGCTCAGGTTTTGTAAAAGATGCAAGGAAAATTTCCCAGCTATGATCAACATAATCAACATCAGCTTTTCCGCCTTGAAGTTAATAATATTCCCTTCCCTCAAAACAGCATAGAGAAAAAAAGTGCTTCGTGGTATTCATGGTACATGGTGCATTCCCACTGGATTGAGAACACTCTTGATTAGTTTTATCCGTTCTATAATTTCTTGTAAATGGAAACATACAGTATGTATGTTTTTCTCTCTTGCTTTTTCAGCTCAGCATAATGTTTTTGAGATTCATTGGAGCTGTTGCAGGTTGATCAATTATTTATTTCTTTCATAGCTGAGTCATATTTCATTGAATATTGGACCATGATTTATTTATTCATTAATCTGTTGATGGACATTTGGGTCATTTCCAGTTCTTGGGCAGTATAAGCAAAACTGCTATGAACGTTTATATCCATCTCCTTATCTGGCTGTATGTTTTAATTCCGCTGGGGTAAGTAAGTAAATTGGATCATATGGCATGCATATGTTTAAAGAAATATCATGGGCAGGTTACTTAATTTCTCTATACCTCAGATTCCTCAGTTTATGTAAATGGAGACTGTAGCATCTAATTTTTAGGGCCTGATGATTCTACACCATAGAGTGTTTAGCACCATGTCTGGAACTCAGTAAGCACTCAATACATGAAATGATCAAAGTTATTATTAGATAAGGATGTCCTCTAGGACAGATGAAAAGTGAGGCTCCAGTCGCTGTGGTTGTAGGTTGCGTCCTCAATTCAGAAGGAAAATCAAGTTGTTTGGAGTCCATTGTCAGTATTTTAATCTCTGCACCATCACTTGGTTGCTTGGTGTCCTTAGGAAAGTTCTTAGCTTCTCTGTGCACAGTTTCCTCATTTGTAAAAATTAGAGAAATTTCTGTATTACTACTAGTATTAGTAGTACTATTATTAGCACTGTTTCCATATTATATTCAGATTTTAAAGGGAATTCTCTCTATTGGGAATGTATATTGTTCAAACAGATTTTGTGTAGCTTGATGTTGAGACAAAAGAGGGTAAACTGCATTTGGTAGGTGGCTTGCATAATGAAGTTTTGGTTTTTTTTGTTTTTGTTTTTTCATAACTGTAATGGATGGTCTCTCTATTTCTCCATGTAAAAATGCCCTGATGCTGGAGAATACCCTCCCCCATAGCCTACAGCTTCTGTGGTTTCACTTAATCAAAGCAGTCCCTCAAGGAGATTTTTCTGTTTTTATAACCTGGTTGGTGTTTATGAGGGTAAGTTGATAGAGGTCTTTTTTTTCTTAGCTGTTCTGTGAGATTTATGCAATTTAGGATTTTGTTGTGAGGTTCCTGACAGATGGAGGAGGACATGGAATTGTAATGGCACTCAGGCGTGAAACAGTCAGAAACTGTGATGCATCTAGTGTTTCTGTAGGCTAATTTCTGTAGCTTGAATTCTGCCTTACCTGGTAATGGTGCTGCCTGAATGTAGGTTACTGTGGTATTGGGAGGGGCTGGATTGACAGGGAAACTAAAGCATTACTACGATATGGAAAAGGAGGGACTTTCTTAGATAAACTTTCAGGGACAAGTATTTCTGTCGGCAAGAATACAGACATTACATAAACTAGTCCCCCAAGGCCACTGGGGATCGCAAGGTCAGTAAAATATCCTTCATATTTGCAAGCCAGAGTGTCTCTTATCTTCATTTTGTGTCTTGATGTTACAAATTTCGGTTTCCTATTCTGTAAATAAGATAAACTAAAAATATTTCCAACTGTTTTTAGTGAAAAACAATGATTGGTAACAATCTTATGAATTACTTAAGTATGAACATGCAATAATAAAACCAATGCCTTCATTTTGCCTGTCAAATTATAAAAATCATCTAATTTTGATTGGGACTAGGTTTTAAAGATGCCATTCAAGAGAAAACTGTGAGTGATATTGAGAAATTTATTCTCTGGCTTAGGGATTTTTAGAGGCTGGAGAATAAAGGTCTCCAATTCATTCATTCATTCATTCATTCATTCATTCACTGAATACTTATTGACAGCTGGGTACTATTTTGGGCACTGGAACAACAGTGCTGAACAATATAAAGTCTCTTCTGGTGGTAAAAATGGGAATTAAACCAAAATAAAATATATATCTATATCTATATCTATATCTATCTATCTATCTATCTATCTATCTATCTATCTATCTATATAGATATTGCAAATAGAAATAGAAGGTATAAAGAAAATACCATGTGAGATGTTTGTCTGGGGCACTAGGTCTCCAGGAGGAAGTTATAGCAGCACAAAGACTTGAGGCCAGAACGAGATGGGTTGTCCAAGGAACAGGAAGAAGCTCATCATGGCTGGATTAGATGAAAGATAGGGTGAGTGGACATTTTCTAATACAACTCCAAACCACCAAAGAAACAGCTCTCTCACTTGGAGTGTATGAGGAGAGGTGAGGAGTGAGGTAGGAAAGGGGTTAGATTGTGGGTGTGTCAAGACTATAACAAGAATTAAGAACCACCTTGCATATTTAGTACAGTTATTATAACTACTTTTAAATTCTTCCTCTCATCAATTGTCTGAGTATTTATGCCCCCCAAAGTCCATATTTTGAAATCCTAACCTCCCATGGTGACAATATTAGTAGGTGGCACCTTTGGGAAGTACTTAAGTCATGAGGGTAGACTCTTCAGGAATGGGGTTAGTGCCTTATAAAAGAGACCCCAGAGAGCTCCCTTGCCCCTCCACCATGTGTCTGTACAGCTAGGGTGCTGACTATGAACCAGGAATACACCCCCATCAGAACATAACTATGCCGGTACCTTGGTCTTGGACTTCCCAGCCTCCAGAACTGTAAGACATACATTTCTGTTGTTTATAAACCACTTAGTCTATGGTAGTTTATTATAGCAGCCAAATGGACTAAGACACTCTGTTAATCCAATATTTCAACCAAATGACTTACATACTATTCTTTGATAATATTCCTTCTTTCCTTTCTTTACACTTTTGCTTATATGCCTTTCTGCAGCAGCAGTAGTTTCTTTTCTTTCTCATGTTTTCCCCAAACTTTACATTCTTCAAGGCAAGTTCAAAATTTCAATCTCTTATGAAGCCTGATAAGTTCATTCTCAAATTTTCTCATAATATTTGTCAGGTACCATTCTTTCTGGAACTATAATCTGCTGTGTATTCTAATATTGTTATTCTCCCAATGACTGCTAGAGGGCAGCAGTCATGTCTTACTCCTCACAGAGAGTGTCTAGCAGAAAGTGTTGGCTTTAGTGAATGTGCTCATATGACCATTGAATAAAATAAATATATCTATTCATGTTTTTCAGCAAAATTCCAATTCCTTTCAAATTGAGTTTTCTTCCATTTTGTATCTCTGATGCCTAGTACCCACCAGTTCTACAGATGGAACTGAGGATAATTTTAAACAAATGAACCAGTTATTAGTATTATTATAATTTAATATTATATAAGGTTTAAACAAATAATAGTTAATATGCAGAGGGTGACAAGCAGCAGTGATATACCATACTTCTGTGTTTTCACATTTAATATAATTCATTTCTATAAATATATGATAAGAGATTCTGGTAAAATGTGGGACTATTTATGTTATTATTTTTGTAGAGCTAATGGCTTCTGTCGAAATTTTATAATTAAAATTTTAGCTTCGGAATAGTGATTTTCTTGATATGAGATTGTGTCTCAGCAATATTGCCTGTTCTTCTATCTGTTCTCAGCATGTATTCATTAAGCAGGGTTAGTAAATCACTACCATTGTCATGAAAGTCAAGAAAAGTGCTTCATCACCAGGTCAGGAATTATATTAGTGCTGTGTCTTGGCTACATGTACACTGTGAGTGCAAGAATTTGACACCCTTATCCGAGTGGCGTTAACATTTGGACTTATGGCCAAAACCACTTCAGGATGTTCCTCTATAAAAATAACAAACGATAACTATGCATTGATAATTTTGACTCGACTTATAAATTACTTTAATGTGAGTTTTAAATAATTGTTTTGTAGTTTATAATGCACCATGTACTCATTAGCTTTGTTACAGTTATACCAAAAATGCAGTCTGTACTCATGGGAGCAAGAGGCCATTGTAGTTTTAGGAATAGCAATTGAGAGATTGGAAACCAAGAGGAAGGGTATAATGAACATAGTGACAGCTCTTTTGGGGCTTCTTGAATAATTGAGGGGCAGTGAAGCTGTTTAATCTCATAGATCGGATTATAGAAACTCTAAGATTCTTACATATTGCTTATAAGCTGATAGAGTTATTGGGTATGTTGAAGTGATTTACCATAGAAACAATCTCATGTAAAATCAGTATTGAAGTATTTTCTATTTCCTTTGATTGGCCTAATGCCAGAAAAATTTCATCAGATTCTAACAAGCTAGAAACTGATTTGTGGAAATGATGTGGGGGAAAAAACTATCCATGTTAATCATATTTGAGTACTTTTCTATGCCTGCACACAGGCTTGATAATTTGCCTAACTATCTTTGAGGCTGGTTTGAAGAAGAAATTTAAGTGTTTCTTTCAAAATTTTGGTAGGTTGAATTATTGGGTCCTAATTCTTCAGTCCTTGTTGTGGCCTCATGGCAGATACTTTCTTGACTTGATTTTCAGGCCTTGTATAGATTTTTGCATTGGGTAGTTGAGTTTTACTGTGGTCAGTGGGAATTTTAGTAAATGTGACATTGTTCTGTGCATGTTGTGTGTCTCTATTGTTGTGTGACATATATCAGCCTATGGATAAACGCTGTTATGGCTGGACTGGCCCTTGCGGTTCTTATTATGATTGCATGATGCCCTCAGCACAGGAAGAGAAAAAACAAGCCCCCCAAATGCTCAGTTATCTGAACCAATAAAATTCTCTAAAACAAAAGAACTTGGGGGTTGTGTGTGTGGGGGGGGATGTGGGAGGGCTAGTTCTTTATCTAGTCACCTGGCTGGCAATGTGTTTATTTGAGATAGCTATCTTAGAAGTGGATGCCTTTTTGAAGTGGATGCCTCAGCAATCAAAGCTTAATTCAGGCATTTCCCTTAGAAAAAAGACAAAGCCCAATTGTCTGGGCTTACACTACAGACTTGCATAGAGTCCTGAAATGTGCTTGAGTGGCTGAATTTTCCCATCTTTTGATTTCTTTCTACCAAGAGAAGAACATGCTTCGTGTAGCCTCATATCAAGGAGCGTGAAAGACACTGGAAAATACTTGGATTCAACCCAGTATTTTCAGTCAGGCTGGACTTTGGAGTCCAGCCTAACTGAGTCCATCCAGCCTAGATCAGCTGAACCCCAGCTGACTCACAAATGTGTAAGCAAGAAAGAAAGTTGTATTATAAGTTGTCTGCTGCTGAGTTTTGGAGTCATTGAAAGGCCACACTTTTGTGGCAATAGCTGACTGGTAAGGGTTCAAGCAGTTCTGATAGACTTGTAAAAGCTTGATCTTCATTTTGCTCTTGAGAATAATGAGATGTTAACTGAGTAAGTGATTTTCCTGAGGTCAGATCAAACTTCAGAAAGTAATCTGAGACTACCTGTGTCTATGTTACTTGACTGTGAGCCAGGAAATTTTAAATCAGACTCCAAAAACCAATAAACACCTTTACTGTTTCCTGCAAAACGTTCTTGCAAAGCCATTTCTTTCTGGGCAAACAATTTGCTTATCTAGGCAAATAATTATCTCATCAGAATATCAGTTTGCTCACCTAAATAAACAACT
>NW_017731893.1:1032551-1064833 GCF_001890085.2 Hipposideros armiger
AAAGTCTAGAGTAATCAAAAATGGGTCAGACAGTAGTACATGCCTTTGATTTATGCATAGTGAAATAGCAGATGTTCATAATAATTATGCTTTACCATCTGGAAACCAACTTAGAGTTATAGCAAAGTCTTCATTTAAGGATTCAGAGAAATGTACAATAGTTTTTCAGAAACATAAAAATACTAAAATTTTGCTTATTAACCCACAGAGAGAAAACATAATATGCCTGTAAAATCTGATCATTCAAAATAACAACTTTATTCAGAGTTCTAGCTAGGTGGAGTTTTACAATAGTTAAGTTTTTGAAATGTTTCTAATATTTCCTGGTTTGCTTTCTCTCAGTTTTATACCAAATTTCACTGATTTAAGATTTTGCTTATAATATGTGTCCCTTTAATGTTTTACAAACAGCATTTTCACCTTGGTGAGAATTAAACTTTGTCTTTTACTTTTAGTTCCACCACAAGTTTTATTTCTACCCTCCTCTTTTTCTCTCAAAACTCATTATTTCCAATCTATCAGGAGGATCTTATATGTGTGATTCACTGAGCAAAGGTCACTTCTAAATAGGAAAATGTTATACTTTTGATTTAATCTGGTTCTGGTGTGGAAGTAAATTCAATTGAGAGAGATTATTTTTTCCTTCTAAGTCAAAAATTTTCATTTCTTATAGATTGATCACACTTTGTGCTTCAGTTGTAATGCTTCCATAGCCTTAGCAAAAAATAGGCTAGCTAGTGCTTTGGAAGGAGGTTCACATTAGAAGGTAATTTTCACGTTAGGTCTTGCCCGCTTTCAGTGTTTTGGGTAGCTTTACTGCACTATCATTCATATGTGAAATAATCAGGCTGTTTATACAAGTTTTCAGAAGCTTTTAAAGAGTGAGCGCTCAAACTTTTTGCTGCTTAACTTAGCACCATGGAAGATAGATACAGAAATGGATGAAAGAATAGGTAAAGAAAACAACTGTACTCTCAAACAGATGATAGATGAGATGAATAAGTATATTTTAGAATTTACAAATGGAAATTTTTAGCACAATAATGATAGCTATGTCAAAAGGAACAAAATTCATCAATCAAAAGAATTATTGATATATTCTTGCCATAATGCGGCTTTATTTTTTGACTTATTTCAATTAACAATGGTTTGGGCAATTGATTTATTTTTTGAATTTTTTACAATTTCTGAAAAGCTGAATAATAACCTTATAAGCCCCAGTTCAGAAGCTCTATAGGTACATTGTTAAATTAGTTTGAGAGCAAATTTATTTTAAAATAAGTGAAACAACATAACTTCTACAAAATCAATCACTAATTTCCATTTTTTTGGTTGGTGTCATACTATGCCTTTTCCTTATATAAGTATTATTTTGCTCTTGTTATACCAAATATTATTTGTGCATACATATTTATTTAAATATCAAATTGAAATGAAGTAGAAATTATTCCGTTTTTAGAATTCGATTGTCAGAAAGATAAATGAATACTTCCTGTGGTCTCAAAACTCAAGACTATGAGTTGATTAACTGCAACATTATAAGTCACATTTCTAATTTAGTGATGAGATAATCAAGTGTTTTCACATACTTTGACTGTAATGAAATCCAGGTTAAATCGGTGTATTTGCTGTTTCACTGTCAATTTCACTGAATTTGGAGATGTTTATTTGAGAAGTTGTGGGACTCTCACCTCCGCTGAGGACCTGTTGTTAGCATATTTTCTCACGAAGGTTTTAGCTCAATGGGGGAGAATTATCTTCAATTTTTAAAATAGACATACATAGAAATAAAGGAATCACTGTGGCGAAACTTACTTTATCAATGGCTGGAACACATTTCGAGAATCCATGCCCTCAGGCTTCTTCGTCTTGCTTGTTCAGCATCTCAAAAAATTGCAAGAGAAACCAGGGTAACAGAAATCCAGGGGGAGGCATCCGAGAACGCTTCAGAGGAAAACGCGCTCAGCTTTATCGTTACACCAGTCGTTGAAATTTGGCAGATCTGCTAAGCCCCAGGAGGCATGCTGGTCTTAGATGAGTCTATAAAAATAAGTAATGGTAGGTAAGATTTATTGAGCTCTTATGATGTTCCAGAAACTGCTACAATTCCATATAAGTTATTTTATAATCCCATTTTATGGATGAATAATCGAAGCCCACAAGGGTTCAGCAACTGTTCCGGTGTCACCCTGCTGGTAAATGTGGCTCCAGAATTGGCACTGTTTATGCTTCTGCCGTATTTCCTGTAGTCACTAACAGTCTCTTCTCGCTCTCGGGTTTCTCCTCAACTTCTTGTGCAGTAGGACTGCGACAGGCATCAAATGCCAGTTTCAAAAGTTGTTTCTAGATCTTCACCTGCATTTGTCCCACTTCACCTGCCAGGTGATGATGATGGAGCTCTAGCACAAATGATGAATCTTATGATTCATGTAAGAGGCATAGGATGCCTATATAATCAGTAAAATTAATAGATACCACATATATTTACACATACATATTTACATATACAGGTTTTGTTTTGTTTTGCCTTACTGGTTGCACTATTTTCCTTGACACACCTGCAAATTTGACCTGGCTGAAATCCATTCAAATACTCCCTGTGCACTCATGTGTATCCTGTTAGTAACAAAAGTGTGGTTTGGGTTATATTATTGTAGTTCTCTTATTTGTCTTGCTCAGGTTCCCAGCTATTTAGGAAGTGTGAGACAAGGCTGCTGAAATTCACCTGTTTGTGTAGTGCTATTTGTCTTTTTTTGCAGATACTTCCCAGGGCATTATAAATAATAACCATTGTGGAGGTGGAATTAATGTCATCGTCTCATTTTGTAGGCAATGTCATCCGACCCCTTTTGGGTAGTCATTAAAGTAAAAATGGGCGTAGTTATCTACTGGAGAAAGCTTTTGTGATTAGGGAGAAAAGATGGGGTGGGTTATCCAGAGATGAAAGTTAGTTAAGGATCCATCTGGCATATGCTGGTGACTCCACCAACTAATTAATGAGTGGCCAGAGACAATTTCAAAGCACTGTACCAAACATCTGTTTACAAACACACTTTTGCACTTTTTACACCCAGATGCATTGAAGACACCTGTTGGAAAACTAGAAGGAAAAATGTGGTAGGGCAGTAGTTCTTAAACTTGCGTTCATCAGAGTCACCTGGACAGCTTGTTAAAACACAGATTACTGGGCCTCACCTTAGAGATTCTGATTTAATAAGTCTGTGTTGGGCCCTATAATTTGCATTTGTAACAAGTTCCCAAGTGATTCCGTTGCTCCTGGTTTGAGCACTACACTTAGAGAACCCCTTGCAAGAGAGATGATTGCTTTGTACCTTGAAATTAAATGATCAGTTTACAGTTTTAAATAGAAACAACTATGATGTTGAAAACTTTTAACGCTTTCAAGATGTATTCTATATGGTTACACACCATCATATATTATAAAATCTACTTTTCTTATTTTATTTATTTTGGATTTTGTTTCCTTCTAAGTAGTCTTCATTTTATTTTTAACCAAAGCTGTGTCTTGTCCCCCTTTCTTCTTGTTTGAGTCTCATTTTTCAATTATATATATATATATATATATATATATATATATATATATATTGCTGAAAGAGTTATTCTTTCCTGAGTAATTTTTCAAATTAGTATTATCCATTAGATTGTAAGCTTTTGGAGCAAGGAACCATGTGCTATTCACTTTTGAATCCCTATTTCCCTCCTATCACTGATTTCAGTACTGAGCATTGTACATAGAAGAAATCAATAAATATGTATTGCATTGACTATTACATTTTGGAGTCTACTTTTTTCTTCTCAAGACCAAAAAAGTCATGTAGAGAGTTTTTGGCCATCTGAAATTTGCATATGAGGAAGGCAAAAAATGGTGCAAGGGAAGACTAGAAGGCCAATGGGAGTCTGTAGGACGGGGAGGTAGTGTGCGATAATTAAACCTGAATCAATACAGACCTTAACTTATTAAATTCTTTATTCAAAGGATTTCTTTATTATTTACTGGGTGTTTTATAGTGCAATATACCAAAAGGAAGCAATCAATGCAGATATATTTATAAAAAATGAGTTAGAACAGAAAAAAAAGCTAAATAGAATTTTACCTGAAAATAGTTTTTAGAGGACACTGATTAAATTCAAAAACTATAAAATAAGTCAAACAAAATGAAATAATAGAAAATGCTTCACAAGACAAAACGAGGGTGTTTAAATCAAGCAACTCATAACGGGGAGTTGTTATATGTAAAATATTTTTTCAAGTGAAAGAATCTAATCTCTGTAAAAGGTACATAGTAAATGATTTGTCATACTTTTATATATGTTTAAAATATTTCATGATTAAAAATATAAAGTGTAATTGAAAGACATAAAACAAAATTAAACAAATGGAAAGGTCTAATATGTCCTTGGGCAAGAAGGCTTATTATGAGGAAGTCAATTCTTCTAAAATTAATATATATATATATATATATATAATGCAGTTCTAGCTAGAATTCCAATGTACTTTTTTAGGAGTAGGGCATATGTATAAAATAATATTAATATTTATTGCCCAAAATGAGCTAGAAATAAAAGGACCAGGAAGAGGGACTGGATGTACCTCATATCAATGAACATCAAAACTGAAAAACCACTAAACACAAATCAATATGTCATTGGTATAGATATAGACAAGTTACAGGAATATAATAAGTATTTCATAAGTAATCTCATCAAAAATGAGAATTTAATATATAAAATAATGGTACATTCAATGGGAAAGGAGAATTTGTTTTTAAAGTTTTCTTGTTATTGGCTATCCATCTGGAAGAAATAAAATTGGAATCTATCTCCTACATAAACTCCAGATAAACTAAATATTTAACTATGGAAAATAAAACATAGAACCTTGAGAGTTTTTTTAAATTTAGAGGAATGTTTAAAATATCTAAGGTTTGACAAAATATTCTGAATCAATACTATAAACCCAGAAGACATACAGAAAATATAGCCATTATTTATTATAGGAAAATTAAAAATTTTTCATTTTAAAATATAGTATAAATAATGTCAATAACAAGATGATAAATGTAGGCAAATACTTGTAACAGAATTGATACGATAAGGCCTAATATTAATCATTTATGAACAACTCTCATAAATTGATGAAACATAGAAAAGAGGAAAAGAATGAAAGACACTTTATAATATCACAGGTTGAAATGGCAACAAACATAAAAAGACATTACAGTTCACTAGTTGTCAGGGAATGAAAATTAATGTAATATTGAGATGTCATGTTACTCCCAGCAGAGAGTAAAAAAATTAAAGAGAAAGCTTTACACTATACATTGCAGATATAAATGTGAGGTTTTCCAGTTTTTAATGGATAGCAATCTGGCAGCAAACTGTTGAATTAACAATAAATATATCCTTTGACCCAGATCTTACACCATGCTACAGAATCTATACCTTATAAATACATTGTATTTAGTTACACATGTTATGAGAGAATCTGCTCAGTATCAGGAGATTGATAAGCCTTGTAATCTGGTGCACTCAGCAAGAACATGAAGTGATGCTCAGAGGCCATGCTGGGCTGCAATGAGAGTGGAGAAAAATATAGGACATTATATTTATAACATGAGTAACCTTGGTGGGAGTGAGCTGATAGGAAAGGAAGAGTTAGGAGATAACAAAGAATGAGGCAAACAGAAAAGAAATGAAAAAGACTGCACTGAATGAACACACAGATGATCACATACATATGTATATGTATGTATGCATTTATTTATAATTATATATGAGGTAGGACAATTAAGTTCACGAACTTGTTGCAATGATGTTGCTAATCTTATTTTAATATCAGAGGGATTATTCATTATCAATTTGTACCAACTGTATAAACAGTTAACCAAGTTTATTATTTGGAAGTGCTGAAAAGGCTGCATAGAAAAGCAAAAAAGTTAGATGACCTGAACTTTTCACCAACAATTCATGGCTCTTGCATCACGACAATGCACCAGCTCACACGGCACTGTCTGTGAGGGAGTTTTTAGCCAGTAAACAAATAATTGTATTGGAACACATGCCCTACTCACCTGATCAGGCCCCCAACAACTTCTTTCTTTACCCGAAGATAAAGGCAATATTGAAAGGAAGACATTTTGATGGCGTTCAGGACATCAAGGGTAATATGACAGTTCTGATGGCCACTCCAGAAACAGAGTTCCAAAATTGCTTTGAAGGGTGGACTAGGTGCTGGCATCGGTCCATAGCTTCCCAAGGGGAGTACTTTGAAAGTGACCACAGTGATAGTCAGCAATGAGGTATGTAACACTTTTTCTAGGATGAGTTGGCGAATGTAATTGTCTGATCTCGTGTGTAATTAACAGTGTAAGTTACAAATATTGGGTTGTCGGAAAAGTCATGAGGCATCTTTGCAACGAAAAACATAGAAAAAATAAGTCCTGACTTTTCCGACAACCCAATAGTTTTCTAAAAAGTTACAAACCTAAAATTGGGCTGTGTCACTGTTATTTAAATCCTTCAGTGTCCTTCTGTTATTTGTAGGGGGAGGTCCAAGTGCCTTGATATGGCCTGCAGTTGTTTCCATGTACATTCCTGCTGACTCTCCATCCTCATCTTTGGTTGCGTCCATTGGTTTGCACAGACATTTTGCATATTGTGGCTATGTGAAGGATCCTGAGGCAAGAGAAGTCACATTTCCATTTATTGATTTGCTAACTTTAAGTCACATTATAGTTGATTTAGAAATGTGATTTTGAGCACATATGAATCTTCCCTAGTACAATTATGGAGTTTCATATTGTCCCAAAGAATGGCACGAAAAAAACTCTGCTGAATATGAAACGATTTTTAGCACTTCTGTTTATTAGCTTTTAAAAATGTAATGGTTATTTGTTACTTTGAAGAAGTACATTATGGATACTAACAATAAGAAAACAAGTTGGGAAGTTTTGACAGAAGAGAGAATTTTAGAATTCTCCCTGAACCTTTATTTGCGTTGCATTTAATTTTTTCAGACAGTTAAAACTAATTATGACAACTTTAAATGGGAAATATTTTATTATGTACATAGGACAAACTTCCATAGATACTCAACAATGAATCGGCAGAAGGAATTCCAGAGATGAAAAGGAGAGAAGGAACATTTCCCTAGGGGGTATACGTTACATCCCTGAGCCTCCCACGCTAGTCAAGTCTGGTTAGAGAAAAAGGAAGAAGATTGTTTTCATTCCCAGATTGGGTGGGGTGCAAAGTCTTGAAATAAGACCAGGAAAATGGCCTGAAGTCTGCATAAACACATTGTGATATAGCAACATAGAAGAGTACTACATAGCCCCTAAAAAGTGTGATCCACGGCTTAACCACTCAGTTGGTTAAAAGCTCGCTCAAGAGGTTGAGCTCTGAGCAACAGTGGTTTGAGTCCCGGCCCAAGCTGAGCAGTCACTGAGCTGCCAACAGGTGGCAGGATGGCTCAGCTAAAAAAAAAAAAAGTGTGATCCATATTGCTGCCTACTGCCATGGATCAATGTCTGAAATACATTGTTAAGGAAATATATCTGTATTTGTCTAGAATTCAGGAAAAGTTGTAATAAATCCTGACCCTGAATGAGCAGGTTAATACCAGTGTAAAGATTTTCATTACTGCATAGCAAGCCTCCACTGCCTAAAGTGGCCATTAAATGTGCCTTAGGTGCTCACTGCTGGCAATTGTCATGATGGGCTCCCAAGTCAGACTTCCTTTTCTCTCTACCCCTTTTATGACTCCTACCTCCAATCTGTCATTATGCACAACTCCTCTCTCTCTCACTGCCATTGTTGCTCTCTTTGCCACTTTTTATCTTACTTTTCTCAATCTATAGATGAGGAAGTGCCTGACTAGTGGACAAGATAGAAGAGGGTGTCCTGGACTTCTAAAGTAACCCATTCAGTTTTCTACTATGTGTGGAAAGCAAATGCTATTTTTTCCATTCCTGTGGGAAGAAAAGCTCTGTCAGGTCTAAATGCATGTAGGTGCCTTTTAGAAAAACACCCTTGTCAGTAAAGGAGATTTTTCAGATAGTATGCAAATAATAAAGATTGCCTATAGAGTCAATAAGTCAGCTTGGTCTTATTGAATGGCAAGTGACAGAAAGCCCAACAAAAAACTTGTTTGAGCAAAAATAATTTATTGTTTTGAATAAGAAAAAAGGTCAAGGGATGTGTTTTGATTAAGGCAATGCCTGAATCATGATTCAAGTAATTTTTTAAAAATTAAACTTTTAATTGTAGAATAGTTTTAGATTTACCAATAAGTCATAAAGATATTCTAGAAAGTCTTCATATACCACACCCAGTTTGCCCTATTAACATCTGACATTAATATGGTACATTTGTCATGTCTAATGAACCAATACTGATACATTATGATTATCGAAAGTCTATACTTTATGCAGGTGTCTGTAGTTATTACCAAATGTCCATTTTTTTTCTTTCTTTCAGCGTCCCACATTACATTTAGTCCTCATGCTCCTTAGGTGCTACTTGCCTATGATATTCCCTCACACTTTCCTTGCTTTTGATGATGTTGGCTGTTTGAAAAGTACCAGCAAGGTATATTGTAGAATATCTCTCAATTAAGATTTGTTTTATGTGTTTCTCATGATTAGTCTGGGGTGATGGGTTTTTGAGGTAGTGTTTGTGTCAGATTTCTCCACTTTGCAGTTACCCTTTTTCTCCCTTTTCCATATCGTACTCTTTGGAAGGAAGTCACCATGTGCAGTGCACACATAAGGAATGTGGTGTTATGCCCCAGTCCTGGGCTGTGGTGCATCTACATATATTATTTGGAATTCTTCTTCACAGAGGACATGTCCATTCTCCTGTGTTTATTAATTTATATAATCATTTATTTATATCAATGTGGACTCAGATATTTGGTTTATATTTTGGGTTATGACCCAATATGACTTTATTAATTTTGTTGCTCAAATTGTTTTAGCTTTATACTTTTTGAGGGGAGCTCTTTCAGTTGGCTCTTGTGTCTCTTTGATATAGCTCCGTTATTGTGAGTCTTTTGGTGATGGGGGCACTTTTTTTTATGTTCTGGTGCTAGAAGATTCTCCAGGCTCATCTTGTACATTCTCAGCCCAGTCCTAGATTTGGCCATACCTTTTTTTTTGGAAAATAGTATTAGGAACTAAGATCTGGAGCTAGGTGCTATGGCAGTGTTGTTACTTCTAGGCCCTATGAGCTGACAGAGCAAGAAAAGACACACACACACACACACACACACACACACACACACACACACATGAGGTTCAAGTGATTTTATCTGGACTGAGCGTTTATCTTTCTTTCACCCAGGTCCTCCACGTTGACTCAATTCTTGGACAGAAATTATCTTCATCTTGCAAGGTAGCTATGGCAACCCCAGAAGTTAAGTCCCAAGGAACAGAGTCTCTTTTCCAGAATCCCGACAAATTCCCACCAAGTCTTGGTTCCTTTCAAGTCACATACCAGCTCAAAAACTGATCGTTGTAGCCAAGCAAAATGAGATATTCATGTTAGGTCATGTGATCCTAAGGGTCAGAAGAATGATAGTGTTTGAGCTATTGGGTCTTCAGAAAAGTCATGACATATTTTGTCTATGTTTTTCAAAGGTCATTTATTTATATAAAGAACAAAGATCAATCAATATATTGCCTGTTTTGTTTGATAACTTTTTGCCGTCTTTCAGTGAACTTCATAATTCCTCCTTCGTAGAAGAACCTGTGTTTATTTGTGAAAACCTGAACAAGGTGCTGATTTACAACCTCATCTGAAGTGAATGTTATACCATGCAAGGAGTTTTGAAGAGAGCAAGACAAGTGGAAGTCTGATGGTGCAAGGTCAGGCGAGTATGTTGGGTGTGGCAACACATCCCATCCAAGCTCCAATACTTTTTGACAGGTGATTAAACTTGTGTGTGGTCTCGCATTGTCACAATGGAACACAACTCCTTTACCATTAACAAGCTCTGGATGATTCTGGATGATGGATTCGTTCAAACTGTCCAATTGCCAACAGTGCACATTTGAATTGATTGTTTGGTTCCTTGGTAGGAGCATGAAAAACACGACACCTTTAAAATCCCACCACACTGAGAGCATAACCTTCCTCTGACAAATGTCTGTTTTTGATGTCGTTTGAGGCAAATCATCACATTGGGACCAAGACCATTTGCGCACCCCATTGTTGTAAACAATCCACTTCTCATCACCAGTTATCAGTCGCTTCAGAAAAGGATCGTTTTCCTTATGTTTAAAGAGCATATTGCAGATATTTATACCTGCCGTCAAATGAATTTCTTTGAGTTCATGCGGAACCCAAATATTGAGCTTGCTTACATATCCCAACTCCTTCAGGTGGGCATGAATGCTTGAATGATGGATGTTCAATGTTTCTGCAATCTCTCATGTCATGTAACGTGGGTTTGACTCGATCAATGCCTTTATTTTGTCGTCATCAACCTTGGTGGGCCTCCCTGACAGAGAAGCATTGTTGAGATCAACATCACCAGCACGGAATTTCGTGAACCATCATTGGCACTGACGTTCTTGTAGAGCATTGTCACCAAAAACTTTATGCAACTTTTCACAAGCTTAATGTGCATTCTTCCCTTTATGGAAGTAAAAGAGTAAATTATAGTAAAAATGCACAGTTTGGTCTTCCATCTTAAACTTGTTGTAAAATCTCCAAAACTCAACCAAATCGCTCAATTTTTTTTTTAGAATGAAGCTAGAACTGTCAGCTGTCCAATGACATAGCAATAACATAGATGCAAATGACTCTAGTACTTCCAAAAATGAATTAGTGCCATCTGTTGCAAACATGTGTCATGAGTTTACTGAAGACCCAATAGATGACTAAGAACACGGAAGACATGAATTTTGAAATGGTTGATAATAAGAAAAGGGAAAATATAGCCGTATGGTTGAAAAATGATCATTTCCATCACAGTCAATTACCACTACTTCTATGAATTCTGAAATTCTAAAACTGGCTACCACTTATTGTGAAGTTTAGAAAGAAAATAGGATAGTTACTTTTTGAAAATGATACATAACTAAATGGCCTGGGATTTACTAAAAGCAAATGAACACTTATAACTTCTGAAAATTGAAAAGTACTTCAGTATATTTTTGCATAGGAATATTCTCTGCTTTGAAACTACAAATGTGAAGAATAAATCTATTGTCAGATTACTTTCTGGTTTTGCTTTTAAAAATAATTTCACTTTTACAAGAATGCAGCATTTAGGCTGGGAGGAAATAAAATCTGTTGTCATTTGTGATTGTTGCTTCATTTTTACTGTCTCCATTGGTTTGCTTTATTTACCTCTTTCAGGAATATATTCAAAAGTAAACTAGACAGCTTGCTGTTAATTCATCAAAATGTTACGGCACTTTCTTTTTTTCCACTTCAAGTAAGTTTATAAAATATTTTTAAAAAGGAAAAACTGTAGAATGGTAGGAATATAGGCTAGCGTTGAAACTAAAACCATTACTATGATTTGAAATTTTTGTTTTTTCTCAATAAGGATTTCACATTCCTTTTTAATTAAACTGGAAATTAACAAAACAAAACTTCTAATAGAAAAGGACTATTTTTAAATTCATCCCTTGTAAAGACATATTAGTTTTAAGATATTAGCAGTTATCACAAAAGTTTGCATTTCATTATTTTTTAATTGAAGGCGATTATTGGTTATGTTTACATTTAAGTTTTTTTGCTTTTTAAAAAATTGCTTTAAAGTATTAACTATCCTAATGGTTTTACAAAATAAAATATTAAACATGTTTGTAATTTGATTTTTATTTAATGTACTGCTGCTTAGATTGTGACACGTGTTCAAACTGTAGTTAAGCCACAAATATTTTGGGTGACTTTGACTTTTAGAATCCATAAAATAGACATAGTTAAATTGGGAATTCTGAATTAAAACTTTGATTATTTGGAACCCTTAAAGAACTGAACTTCCAGAGTTTAAAAAAAATAAATTTTTTTGAGGAGTGCAATAATCATACAGTGTGGAGTTACAAGACATTTTATCTTATTTTTTTAGCTCTTTTGAGAAGAATCTTCCACTTCTCTACTTTACACAGTGGATACTTGCCATGATTTTTTTTTTATGACTCTGTTAAAATATTTTCCTTTTTTGAATGCTGGGTATTTCCAAAAATGTTTAAGTTCTGTATTAAATATGTTCCTATATATGCTAGTTCTTTACAAATATAACATCCAATTTGGGATCAGCATATCATTTAATATTTTAAGTCAATTTTGTTAACAATTATTTATTGAAAATGTTTTATGAACTGGACATGGTGGTAATGATTGCTTTTTACACTTATTTACTTTTTATATCTCACTTACTCTTCACATTTCAGTAAGGCAGGTATTAAAATATCAGTTTTAGACAAGAGGAAACTAAGGCTCAGGGAGCTTAAGTTAATTAAGGTCATACAGCAGAGCCAGGATTTAAGTCTGTTTGTAGAACATAATGTGCTACATCTAAACAACTAAGAGATATTGTAACGGACAAAAGAAAAAAATCAGTACAAACATTAATTGTTCAGAGACGTTCTCCTCCATGGTTCTCTCATGCTCCTACATGCCCTGCTGGGTGAGCAAGGCGCTGACCGTCTTTACTCAGGCCATTTCCCAGTTTTGTGTTTACAGAAAACCACCTGGAAGGATGAGGTAATGTCTCCCTCTGGAACAAGGAGCAGGTTTTCTATAAAAGCCATGGATTTCCCAATTTTGGAGTTCTTCTGTTTTGCAGTCCCTTATAGTTGTTCCTTGCATTTAATGAGCACAGAATATGTTTGATGTGAGGCATCAAGGATAAAAATTAAGTTATAAAAAGAATAAATACCAGAAATTAATTCTCCAAATATTATGCCTAATGGTGATCCTTGATTATTCTAAAAACAAAACAATTAACTTCAATAGAAATAACATCCATTTCTTAGTGTCTACTCTGTGCCTGCTGAGTTCTTCATTCTTTATGTTGCAGCCACGCTTTGAGGTAGGTAAACATTTTTCATCAAGAAATGTAGAATGAAAACGAATCTTCAAAGAAAAAAGCTTAGTATGTGCTTACTTCTGATATATATGCAATATAAATCTGAGGAAGATCCTGTCGTAACAAAAAGACTCACATGATTGGGCAGATGCCCTTTATTATACATTATGTTAGGGTCCCTTGTACCTCATAATTCATATGAAAGTGATGTTACCTTGGCAAGGGTCAATGAACCAAATTCTATTCCATGTCCCAGTGCATGAAATCAAAGTCAAGGCAGATGTCTACATAAATATTTTAAAGGAGCACAAGAATGGATTTGATTAAGTTGAGCACCCTAATTCTTTATTGCTAAGCGTCAGAGGATGGTAGTTCTTCTGGGTCAGTCTCTCAATTCTGATTTCTAGGATTTTTTTTGTTTTCATCCTCCAGGCACTGAGAATCTTTCTCTTTTTCCAGGCGTTTTCCCTGGGGGACAATCAGGGCTGTACACACATCTAAAATCCAGGGACTGATGATGGGCATGCAAAAAAACGATGGGAAAGGCATTTAGGGAAGAAAATAAAGTGAGAAAAAAATGTTAGGGTTAAAACTGAAAATGCTCCCTCTGTTAGAAAATGTATGTAATCCAAGCCAACTGTTCGTTGCATCTTATCTCGTCCACTCCAGGAGCTGCGTCAGGAGCTTTCAGGGTAACTAGGCAACGACGTTGCCGTGGCAACCTGGGAAGCACAGAGGGCACCAACGCGTAGGGCCTGGGCGGCCTTTCGGTGCCCAGGGCAGGCCTGGTGCGAGTAGGCGCGCGAGTGCCAGGCTCTCGCGACAGCTGCGTGCGGTCGTCCGCAAGCGTCTTCGGGGTTGCTCTTAGAGACGCGGAGGGGCGGGGGTGCGGAGCGGTGCTGATGGCTGCTCAACAAGGGATGCCCAGCTCGGCCCTGCGGCTTCTGGAAGAACCGTTGGGCATGGGCTTGACGGATGCCGGGGACACCGCGGACGCGGTGGCCGCCGAGGGCGCCTACTACCTGGAGCGTATCCTTCCCGAGTGGGCGCGGCCTCCAGGCGCGGGCGTGGTAACGGGTATTGGGGCCGAGGGCGCGGGCTTCCCGCTGGGGGCGCCCTAGGAGGCTGGGGGCCACCGAGCCGATCAAGATGCCTGTTGGGCCCTGAGGTGGCGTCTCTGGCACCGCGATCCCCTGATAGCTAGCTACCCGTGAATGGTTCGCCTGTTAAATTGTTAGGCTGCTGCGTCCCTGTTGGAAGAACAGTTGAAAGGCTTTTTGGAGTCTCGTGCTTAGTAACAACTCAGTAAAACTTCGGATAGAAGTTTTATGTGAAGGTGGCACAAATGGATCCAACCCTCCTTTCGTTTAGTGGTTTTCCTAAATAAGGCCCCAAGCTTCCAGAATGCCTTTGGAACAAATTAAATTGAGAAAGTTAGGCGATGAGGGAAAGACTTCTGCCGTTGGGCTTTTTATTTTTTAAGTAATTTCATTGGGGAACAATGTTTCTCCAGTACCCACCAGCCAAGTCAAGTGGTTGTTTCAATCTAGCTGTGGAGGGCGCCACCTCCATGCCCCATGTGGGAATCGAAGCTGCAACCCTAGTGTTACGAGTCTGCGCTCTAACCACCTGAGCTAACCCCGCCCCTGCCTTTGGGCTTTTAAGGAGCTGAAGGTCAGAATATCCAGCTCATGTCCAATGCTTAAAATGATTTGTTTTGGGGCAGGCCGAGTGGCTCCGTTGGTGAAGAGCTCACTCAAGAGTTTGAGCTGTGAGCAACAGCGGTTCTATGCCGGCCCGAGCTGAGCTGAAAAAGATTTGTTTAGGTAGCATCAATTCCTGGGTAGTTTCAATTTTGGCTACTTAATAATTACTTCTTTTTTTTTTCGTCAGCAATTAACTGATATCCTGGTGGGCTGACAAGGCTCAGATGTGTTGGGGAAAAGCCAGATTGTGATGAACGATTCTCAATGGAAATAACCAGCAAAATTGAATAGCCACACATGGGTAATTAAGTTCGTTATGTCTTGCGTAAGGCTTTTGAGTTCCTCTCCTTCAGGCATATAGTTTAATGGTACTGGAGAGATGGGGAGGCTTCATGAGAAAAAGGTACCCACTCCTTTCTTCAGTCAGGTCGAAGGGGGATGGGTTATCGGGTTTATCTGTAAAGATATCAAGGAAACTCCAAAATCTACATACATACACATTTATTGATTGATTGATTGATTGATTGATTGTCCAAGTAGCCACTCCAGCTTTAATTCAAGACTTCAGGAATCCAGCAATGATTCCGTTTGTGAACTTTGGCGAAGTGATTAACCTGTCCTGACTCAGGCACAGCACACATCCCTGCTACAGGGAGCTTTGAAGAACTTAGTTGAAAATATCAAAGAAAATACGTGTATTTTATTCAATGCAAACATGGTTTTACAGGTATATAAGTTTGAAGAGTTGGAAAGCGATTTGAATGAGATATGTGGGTGCTTTAGTGTCTTAAATGAGGTTTTATACTCTTATTTGTATAGCCCTAACGAGGTTTTTCGGTAATATTCCTTTTTAAATTGAACAACACGTCAACATTTCTTTCAGAGCTTATCTACATCAAGTGTGAAGTTATCCAGCGACCTCGGTAGTGAATGATAACCAGTCATCATAACACATTTGTCTGATTAAAATGATTTCTATAGCATAGTTTAATTGTTAACATGAGACAGACACACTGAGGTAACTTTTTGCAAACATTTTTGTGAAATAAATGGTGGAACTCCAATGTAGCACAAGTTTCCGCAGTGAAAATCAGGATTACTTAATTGGCAGGGAGATGACTGAGTTATTACTGCTAATGTAGAGCAGCTTGTACAAAACACGTTTACCATGGCTTCTCTAAATAATCACATTTGTAAATATAAGCAGTTCTAACTTTTAGGATTCCGTTATCCAGTGTGTGAATTATCTAGCCCCTTTGCTTTTCTTTCATCTCTCTTTGCTTGACTGACTACTACTTTGGGTTTCAACAAAACTAAACATTTACCCAGTCAATTTTCCTATATTCACTGCAACATTCAGGTAAGGGGTTTAGTCACGGGAGAGACTTTACCTCTTAGTTAAAATGAAGTTTGAGGATTACTTCTGAATGCCAATTATCCCTGTACCCCCGAGCTCTCTTAACGTGCATAATTAAGAGTTGACTCTATAATGTTATTTGACATTGTTTCTTAAGGCAATTATGATAGTTGCTGAAGTGAGACTTTCTTGGGTTTTAGAGTGTTTAACTCTCAGGTAATTTAATTGAGCTATTGCAGTGGATAAAGAAAAGTTATAATATGCACAAATGAATCAGAAATCTGATGTTCTCTACTTTGCACACACACTTCATCATTTCTAATCTATTGCATTTGCTCTTGGACTTCCCTTATTTATGATAGAACAGATGCTCCTAGAACACAAGACAACAAACTATCAGTAATGAGAAAGGCTTCGAAAGAGGTTGACTCAAATTCTCCGGGAAATCACCCTTTTCTTTGCTTTTAAACAACCTGACATAAAGCACATGTACGGACAAATGTGGCCCAAACCAAAACATAGCCAGGTTCCACCACGAGGGGACGACTTCATTAATAAAGGCCCCACATTCTTTGCAACAGTTTAGAGAATGTGTTCAGGAAAAAAATGTCTTCCCCCTGCAACACCCCTGCCTTGTAAACTCCTAGCTGTAACAGTGCCACCTGTTTCTCTTCCAAAACATTTCACAGTATCATTGCTTTTATGGTTTAACCTTCCACAAGATGAGATACAAACATAGGTGATGTAATAGTTCTTACCTTACTTAGCTATCTCCAGCACTTTAAGAGATCTAGTCATGGAGTGCCTAACTCCTCTGGAGGACTCTTCATAAGAAAAGTATTTGCGGCATTGTAATACATAAGGCTAGATTTTAACTATGTGACTTGTAAAGGGACACACGTAGGTGTCTCTAGAATTGGTAAAGAAGGTTGGTTGTCTTATGTGAATGAATCCTCTAGTAGAAATCAGCACAACTTGGGTGAAGCTTTCAGTTGCAGTCATGGCCACTGGCTGCCTGGTAATGTGTGGCTGTAGACATTTGAGAGTGCCTAATTCCACCTGGGAGAAGCAAGCTGGAATGAACTGTACTAAGAAAGCTAATGCTTAATTGATTTTGTTGCTACTTGTCCAGAGAAAAGCCTTGTTCAAGGAAAAGTAAGGGAATACATAGACTCGAGGATAAAGTGGAACCCCTAAAGTGATTTTTTTGTTTGTTTGTTTGTTATCTACTTCCCCTTGCGCTGATTCTCTGCTCCCCTAACTAGCTTTTGATTATTATATTATCTTTCTAGGCATTCTAACACTAAGAATTTGGCTTCTTAGATCGTGGACATAAGTTTGCTGGTCACTGAAAAGGTATCCTCTGGCCCCCAAAGCAATTTCTGAGGATTGAGTGAGTTAAGCCAGCCCTTTGAGGCTAATCAACTCTGGATGTGGCCCCAAAATCAGCTATTACTGAAAATGCAAAATTAAGGATTCCAGACACTGAATAATGGTGATCACGCTAAACTGATACCCATCTATGGGTATGTTTGTCTTAAGTGACATCCCTAGCCAATCTTTCACTGCACTAATAATATTCACTGATAACTTTGTTTAATTAAAATTGAACGTTTGCCATTTAAAAACATTTTATTCTTCCTTTTAACATTTAAAATGTTTTTCCTTTGTTATTTCTCTAGAATGTTTATGGTGAGAAGATATTTATAAAACCCTTAATAATCATTATGTACTCAAGTAGTATATTATCATTGGAAAACTGAATTTGCCCATGGGTGTTTAGTTATACCCTACGTATAGTCAAATAAAAAGGATAGGCAGTCTGAATGTAGACTCTAAAGCAAGAGGCATGTTACTAAACCCAGAGTGCTGAATTTTACAAGCATGAAAGACATAGGCTATTTGGAGAGAAAAAAAATGCATTTTGTTCTGTGTCCTCTAGGTCAGGCAAACTTTAATATGCAAGTGAATCAAAGTTATGGATCTTTCAGTGAAGATTCTAATTCAGTAGGGTCGGGTCAGGGTTGAGGTTCTGCATTGCTAATAAGCTCCCAGGTGCTGCTGGTAAGAACTATAATAGGAGTAACAGGGCCGTAGACAAAGATCTTAACCTCTAACCTTTATATTTTCAGATAGAGGTATACTACGTAGAGTTGATATCTTTGAATCTCCTGGCTTAGAAGTTGGAAAACTTAACATCACCACCCACTGTGAGAACCAGGAGGCATCTAGGAAAGAAAGTGATTTTCCCGTTTCTGAGTGCTGTGTGCCATAGCTGTCTAGGGCAAGGGTGGCCGATACATTTCCACAGAGATGGAAGCGGCCTCCTGGCATGTGGTGTTAATAAGAATTCTGAGACCCCCCTGAAGACTCGGTGGGAGAGACTGCAGGAAGCAAACAACACTGGGGAAAGTGGCAGCAAGCATTGCAATTTGTCATCTTTATTTTATGCTATTCTGTTAACTTACTTTATTTAAACCGACTTTCCTAAGACAGGGAACATACCTGTGAAGTTCGCTGTTTACAGTACTTTTATTTCATTAAGTAAAATGTTGATTGTGGAGGGTCCAGGCTAGATCGTAGATTGCCTTTGTGTATGTTGGCTCTGCAGTGAAGGCAAAGATTACAAAGCAATTTCTGTCTACAGTAGCTTTGGGAAATCATGTAAAATATAATTAGCTATATGTCTCACTCCAGTTGTTTACAAAGATGCCGCGGCAGGCAGTGATCACTACCTACCAATGCAGCAGTGGAAGAGAACAGTGTGTGAGGGACTTTGTGTGCTGCTCGTGTCTGAACATCCTTTCTTTCTGGCCATGGTCCATTTAGAGAACTTTGTGACTCAGTCGTACCAACTGGCACCTTGAACTCTGCTCCATTAGACCAGCTGAAATGCTTTTCTGAGGTTTCTTGCAGTTGTGTCTTCTGTAGTATTGTGATGGAGCTAGCGCTTCCTGGCAGTTCCAATGTGGGTATGTACCGGCCTACTTCCTGATAGGATCTAGAAAGTCAGGATATGGTGACAATTCTGCTAGTGCGAAAGTACCGGTTAGTTCACATGTGGTGACGAAATGGCAAGGAGCTGATGCATACCATGCAAACTCATTAATACTATTAAATTCCTTCCAAGGCAAGTAGGCATGTGAGGAGCAGGACCCTTGGTCTAGGTAAGGCTATGACTCGAGGATATAGAAGCTGGCATGGAAGTAGGTAGAACTATGGCTGCAGACAAGGGAGGAATGGGGGGCCGCAGACAGTGCCCTGGGCAAGAGCAGGCTGGAAAACCAGGCACAGTGTTAAGTGTCAGGCCACGTTCAAATGGGCAGAAAGTCAAGAACCAGATCTGAGGGGAAAAAAATGATAGGGTAGGAAAAAAATGAATTTTGGAACTGGAGTTCAGGGATGTTCTTCGAAGGCATCCTTGGTAGCTAATGGGAAGGTAGTTTTTAAGATGCTCAGAGTCAGCTTGGCATTAAGGAACTGATCTTAAGCCAGAATGCCAGCTTAGTATTCTGCAGTGGAAAAATAACTTTGCATGAGCACTGTGACCAGTTTAGTTGTATGGACATTTCCTGGAGAATAGGATCATCTAATCGATTAGATTGTGGATGAGAAAGTTGTCTGGTAGAAGGAGAACCAGAGTCAAGGTTTTATCTTTCAGGCAATCCCGATGAATTGCCCATTGCCACTCGGGCAACACTGCTTCTAAAGTAGTGGTTTTCACACACGGTCACATTCTGCCTCATGCTGTCTTTCTGGCTGTCCCAACGGTCAAGGGGATCAATACCTGTACAATCCACAGTTCTCTCTTCCTGAGGACCTACGAGTGTCATTTCTCTCCTGCTTTGGTACCAGAAATTGCTGTCTATGTGCTGAGAAACTCATCTGTTTGCATTGGATGGATACCAAATTGGTGTCTGAGTACATCTCCCTTTCACCCTGACTGCTGGGAAGCTCAGAGTCAAACCTGTGGCCTGCAGTTCACAAAATGCGTGAGACCTGTGGCATGTACTGCATCTTTACCTGATTTCTATTTCCCTTTCTCTCCTAATTTCCATATTCATGTATTTTTACATTTTGTGCTTTGCGCATATGTGTAACCTGCCACGGAATCATTTTGGGGTTCATTTGTGCCTTTGTCCATGTGTCGTTGCTAGCCAGCTAGCCAGCCCAACGTGCATACCGACGTACTTGCCAAAGTATGTCTGTTTCTTCAGTAACACCGCGACATCTCCTTTCAGCTGAGTCGCTTCTATGAAGATTTTCTGTTCAAGTCATCTGTGGATACTAAAAATATCCGTCAAGGATATTGGTTCCTATTTTGGTCCTGTTCCTGACCTTTTGTTTCATTAATCTCTTCCTGCCTTTCATTAATTTAATCCTTGAGTCTGTAGCCATATTTATACTTCTTCCTTTAAGGTCTTCACGTTAAGCTATTTAAATGTTTTGATTTAGCTGTTGGTAGTATAACACTTGAGAGTTTGGAAAAGAAATAGGTGCAAGTGCATTATTAGGGTACTAGCAAAAACTGTGTATTCCTGTTGTGTCCCTGTAGAAACATTGTGGTGTAGTAGAAAATTTGTGGCATTTGTATTCAGGAAACTTGCCTTTGGCACTCATAGCTATATGATTTTGGGCAAATCTATTAATCTCTTTCATTCACTTTTTTTTCCCTTCAATTTAGAGATGACTGTATTTGCCTAATAACCTCACAAGGTTATGAGAATAAATATGGTTATGATCTGTGTCACAATACTTTTTAAGCTTTGCAAAATGGTAGTTATTTTTTTCTTAATCTCTTTTGATTATGGGTAAGCAGAATATATTACTAGTGATTAAAATCCATAGCTTAGAATATTTTCTGTGTATACAGGTATTGCTTGATATTTCAAAGCTTTGCGAACAAGTCACTTTCTTCCTGTACATATTGCTTTGTTTAGCAACCTTTGCTTACACGTTTCTTCCTCACAGTCATCACGTCAGTAGTTCGTTTATTTACAATTATAAAGTCTATCCATACATCATAGAATATTTACTTTTCTGTGTCATTTGTTATGGTATAAACAGTAATGATGGATGGCAATGCTTTTCTGGAAACCTAATGACAAGTGATTGCTTACAAAATCAACTCCCAGTAGCTGCTTCTCAGAAGGAGGCATACTTTTCCATGAAATAGAAGCTGACTTTCTATAGCTGAACCTTGGAAAATTTTATCTCATTAAGTGAAAATGTGTCAGATAAATATAAATCTAGAAAAGGAGGAAGATTTAAAATGTCTTTTATCCAGTCATCTTCACTAAGGGGGAACTGGGCCATGGGAGACTTGTGAGCGTTTCTCCACAGGTACTCATCCTTTCTAGAACAAGCAAAAGAATAACACTTGTACAGCATTTACTATAAGCCGTGCACCACTCTAAATGATTTATATACGTTAACTCTTTTATTATAGTGCTCCTAAACCCCTGTAAGATGGTATGGTAGCCAGCCTCCAGAATCATGCCCAGCAATCCCCACCTCCTGGTATAAATGCTCTTGTATAAGTACCCTCACATACTGAAGTGGACCGACCTCTGGAACCAATAGAATATTGAATAAATTATGATGCGTGACTTCTGAGGCTGTTTGTAAAAGATACTATGGCTTCCACTTTGTTTTCTCGGATTGCTTATTCTGGAGGCAGCTAGCCACTGTGTCTTGAGAAAGTTTTTGAAGCCTGTGGAGAGAACCCCTCAGATCCTGGGGAGGATCTGAGACCCCCAGCTAACAATATCAGGGAGCCATCAGGAAGTGGATCCTGTTGCCTCAGTTACGCCTTCAGGTGTCCGCAGCCCTGGCTGCCATGTTGACTGAGCCCTCATGAGTGACCCCCTAGCAGAATCCTTCCAGCTAGCCCACTCCTGAATTCCTGATCACAGAAACTCTGAGATAATGGATGCTTATAGTTTTTTTAAGCCCAAAGTTTTTGTTTTTTTTTTTGGGGGGGAGGGTTGTTATGCAGCAATAAACTTAAAAAAATTACAGATTTTTTTTTACCCAGAAGTGAAGTTATAACATAAGAAATACCTTAAAGTATTGGTGGCTTTGCCACTGAGCGTTGGACTACTATTGGAAGTACTTTAAGTAGGATGTTAGTGAAAGGTAGGTACTTCACTCCTGGTACTTCATATGGGTGAGTATAAGGTTATGGGATGGATTGCAGATATACAACTTTTTTGTGTCTGTGTGAGTGGTGGTTTGAACTGCTTTTAACTAGTTATTATTATTTTTTTAGCATAAATTACTTTTCAGCCTATTATTGGGAGAGACACACATGTTTGACAATAAAATACTGACCCTTTGGCAGGTACCTGGCTGCTGAGGATGGATTGGTCGTAAGTGAACGAGGCTTAAGTATCTCTGCAGGTGATAATGCATACAGTGAAGAGTTATTGCTTATTATGGGCTGAGTAACAAGAATGTATTACCTGTCTGTAGAGGTTTAGAACTGTGTGGAAACTAATTGGCAAACACCTCAAGTATTTACATGCACAGAAAACCCACACAGAGCAGGAGAGGTAGTATAGCATAGTGAAACTTTAACTTCTGGGGCTGGTTCCCAGCTCTGATAGGTCCTAGCTGTGTAACCTTGTGCCTCTGAGCTCTGATCTGTAAAATGGAGATAACACTTCCAGCCTTGTAGGTGGAGGAGGAAATGAGTTAATACATATAAAACCCTTAGGACAGCATCTGGTTTCTATTAAATACTGTGCAAGTGTTAGTTTTTATTACAAACAGCATAAGTTGTTATATACACCTTCGGCTAGCTTTTGGAAGACAGAATAACAGAGATAATTTCTTTTAACAAGCAGCAAAATGAAAACTAGGCTAATCTCATCTTTGAGTTTTGTAACCATTACTGTGCATTAAAATTTTTAATTTCATACCTTTTACACTTGGTATAACCGAGTCTACATTGGAAGAAAAAAAAATAAACCTACCAACCAACAAAATAAGTGTTATCTTGAAGTTTTAACTTATAATTACTGTAACATAACTTTTGAAAAATTTTTAGTGATGCTGTTAGAATTTTTTATTAGTGTCACTTCCATCGATATTTTAATGCTTATTTCTTGAAAAATTGTGAACCACTTAGTTATGATTACTGTGCAGTTTGTATTTGCTTAAAAATTAGGCTACCTTTCCTGAGAAGAGAATTTAATTTTAAAATAAATACACATAAGAAAAAAACAGTGGAGATTTAAACACCTTTCATTGATGAAAACTTCGAAATGTATTTTGTACTTATATTTAAATATTGGTGTACTCTTTTTGTTTGTTTGTATGTTTTTTAATTTACAATGCTTTAAACCAGATGAAGAAATCAGACTCTTGTGAATGACTTGCGCTCTGGAGAATTCAGTATGGTTTGAGATAAATTTGAAAACTTACTGTCATCTTTTATTGTCCATTATTTTTCTTATCTCTTTCTAATTTATATTATTTGGTGACACTGTGCACTTTTGTAAGGCTTCTTAGAAACAAGTTGGAAATCATTAGTAAATAAACAGATAGAAATACAGTTTTTTGTGGGTTTGGGTTTTGGAGAACAATAATTTAAAATAATGATTACAAATATTTTCTTTTAAAATATCTATTTGTAAGCTGTATGGGGAAGATCAATTTTTTTAAAAAAGCTTAAATTACATGTATTTACCAAGTTGGTAAGATAATTGGTTCTATTACTGTATTTTAAGGTCAACTCAATTTAAAATATAATCATTTTATGCCATATGTTTTGAGATTAAAACTTAACAAGATACTCAGAGGTCACCATAACTGAAGCATCAGAAGATGATTATGAATATGAAGAGGTAATATGTTCATTTTAGGTATTCTCTAAATTAATTGTGATTGTTCTTGCGAAATATTTGGTTTATCCCTCCCTCCGTTCCTCCCTCCCTCATTTCTTCCCTCCCTACCTTCTGAGATACTCATTTTTCAACTGAATTTAGCTAATTTTAGCTAGTTAAGAGTGAAGTGTGAAAATAGTATTTAAACTTTTAGATTGGTTAATCCACCTGGCTGTTTTTGGTTTTCCTGTTCATTGTCCTTCTGAGTCAGCTCCTTATCGCCTGCCTTGGGGACCCATACTACAGACTGTCACCTCTGTCCAGCAGGCGTTCCCTGTCATCCCTTCTGCTCTTGGCAAGGTTTCCCAGGTTCCCACTGCCTCACTGGAGCTCTGATCATATGCTTCCTCCCAGCTGAACTGTGCTTCTGCCTAATGTGGGTACAGTCTCAAACCTTTCCTTTAATTCACTGTTCCAGTGGGTTCTATTAATATCATTTCTTCTGAGACTTGGAGGATAGAGTCACTCCTAGATGACAGCAGCTGTGATTGAAACTGTGGATGCAAGCCTGGCTGTTTCTGGCCTGGGCAAGCAAGAGACAGGACAAATACAGAACACAGGCTCTTTAGTACTGCTTGTAATGAAGATAATATATATCATATGAAGTTACTGAATGAGTTAAATAGATGAAAAGGACTTAAAAATGCGACCAGCACATAAGCATGTGGTAAGTGTTAACTGTCATTAATGTCATAGAGTTGATTATGTTCTTCCAAGAGCTTAACATTCAGACAGTGAGTTGTTTTTTTTTTTTAATAAACTAAATATTTGCAGTTGCTCATAGTAGTAATGAAACAGTAATGGGGGAGAAAATCTGCGATGAGGAGAGAATGGTGGCATTTAGATGTTTTTTTTCAGCAGAGTTATTATTCTACATTTCAGCAGAGTTATTAGTCTACATTTGTAATTATAGACAAAAGTAGTTGTTTATAAGGTAATATTGAGTTTATTAGATGTGACATTGAGTGATGTTATAAAGAAAGTCAGAAAGCTGCCTACTTGACAGTTATCTGTTTTTCATAGATCTTCAAAATGACATGGGGTCTTACGTAAAATATATTTTTGATCTTTTGTGAGGGAAAATCAGTTATGAAATGAAATAAGGTATTTTTATATTCCTGCTAACCCTTCCTATCCTTTGCTTTCTCTGTGATTTAGATACCAGATGACAATTTTAGTATTCCAGAAGGTGAAGAAGATCTGGCAAAAGCAATTCAGATGGTTCAAGAACAGGCTACAGATACTCATATTTTGGTGAGAATTTTGAACACAACCATTTCCTGCAGTTTAACAGTGATAACTTTGTATGTGAAATTTTGAAAGTCATTTAAATTTCAAGTACTTCACTTTACTTACTAAATGCAGCCCTATCACCTTCTATGTCTTTTTCACTTCTGTTTCTTTATCCTGAAACCTTCCCTTTAAGGAAGTAGTTATACAAGTCTGCCAATTAAGTTTTTGAACTTGTTGCAACAATGTTGCTAACCTTTTTTGATATCTGAAGGATTATTCATTATGAATTCATACCAACTGCACAAACAGTTAACAAAGTTTACTATTTGGAAGTGCTGAAAAGGCTGCATGAATAAGTTAGACCACCTGTACTTTTCGCCAAGTCATGGCTCTTGCATCACGACAATGCCCTAGCTCACATGGCACTGTCTGTGAGGGAGTTTTTAGCCAGTAAACAAATAACTGTATTGGAACACATGCCCTACTCATGTGATCTGGCCCCCAATGACTTCTTTCTTTACTGGAAGATAAAGGGAATATTGAAAGGAAGACATTTTGATGACATTCAGGACATCAAGGGTAATACGATGACAGCTCTGATGGCCATTCCAGAAAAAGAGTCAAAATTGCTTTGAAGGGTGGACTAGGCGCTGGCATTGGTGCATAGCTTCCCAAGGGGAGTACTTTGAAGGTGACCATAGTGATATTCAGCAATGAAGTACGTAGCACTTTCTAGGATGAGTTCGCGAACTTAATTGTCTGACCTTGTATTTACTTTTCTTTGGTTTGTCATTTTCCACATCGAGGTACTCTTACATGACTTTGCAACAAGTGACACTTTCCCTCAGAACTCTGCCTATTTAATATCACTGGAGATTAAACTAACTGGAGATTTGCCACACTCATGTACAGAATTTGATATTGTATGCAGTCTATAATCTGTCTTGTAAGCATTGTCTGTCTTTTTTTATTTTGTCATGGCAGGGAATGCTTAGTATATTATGACTTTTTTTCTTGTGAGGCTTATGAACTGATTTTACTAAAGAATACGGTAGAAGATACTTTCTGATTATAATAGCACCAATTAAATAAAAGTACATAAAATGATCGTATTCCTATAAAATTGAAAACTAATTTAAAAATTGACAATTGAATGATGATAGCAAAAATGTTTTTAAAAGTGCTTTATATTTTCATGCCACCACTAATTAAGAAGGATGTTTTTTTCAATGATGTAGCCTTTTTCTACTGAGAAATGTGAAGGGAATTGTGATAGTCTTTTTTTAGCTGCAGATTTTACTTCCTCAGTGCAAAATAGTATGTGATCGACTTCACTCCAAATTCTACCCTATGTCAATCTTTCCATATTTTGTAGACTTCCTCTGTCTAAAAATTCAGTAACTCCTTTCCAAAATATCTGTTCGCTCTTCATTGAAAAAAGTTCAAGAGAAGTAGTGATTGAATCTGGAATGGATTATATTCTGTTATAAATAGAGGGCCCTAGCTCATAGGAAACTGCATTTTCTAATGTAGCATGTGGGTATGATTCCTTCTAAGGAGACACAAAATGAAGTCCACTACATTGACTTATTAGTCTGTTGGATGTTGCAATGCAATAATTTATAGGAATGGTTTTAAAATATAGCATTTTGAATGAAGAGCAGCAAAAACATATCAGTTGCATGATGTTTATTTGCAACTCATCATTTTTCCTCTTACTTTACATAATTAAGTAAAAAAAAAAGACATAAAAAGACTTTATGTAGTACTTACTCATTTGTATTGGTAGTTGGAAAGGTAAATATGCCTAACACAATGCTTGGTACATAGTAGGTACTAAATGAATAGCGGCAGAGTAAGTGAATGGATAAATGAACCATTGAATGAAAATCTTGTGACCCAAACTGTAATTGTTTCTTTGTATCTGGTATGTTAGAACGTGTTTGTAAATCCAAAGTTGAATCCAAGGAAGAAATAAAATGGAGTAGTTGCCATATCTACTGAATCAAACATCAGTAATTCTTCTCTCATCAATTTCTCAGCTTTCTTTTATCATAATCTTGCTGGAGTTAACTTTCTAGATTTCTGATGTATTGATGGCTGGTTTACTCTCATTTAAGTTCTGGTTACCTGTGTTTAGAGTTCTTTCAATGAACAATGGTAATGCAGAAAATGCGCAAAAGTTGCCTTTTAGCTTTTAAAATTAAATATGGGTTCATTTTTTGATAACCACATCAGTTATGCATTTCTAATTTGTTTTTTTTCTTTTCTGTAGTGTTTTAGCTTCAGAAACTAGCTTTGAGTTGTTCCATGGGCTTTCTGTTTTCAAAGAATATTTATTCCTTATAAAACAAACTTTGTTTTGTTACAATATTATTACATCTGTTTAAATAAGATATATTTTCTTCTGTGTTAGAGGGTGCAGTCGTCCCTCTTCAATGAGGACTTTTAGAATTTTCATTAAAGATTGCAAGTAAAAGGTTATGTTAGGATATTAAATATAGTTAAAATAGTTGAAAAATAGTTAAAAATAATTGAAGTAGTAAAAATAATTGAGAGAAATATAGTCTTTTTGTCAAACATTAACAAAACTACTTATTGAATAGTTTGCATTTAAATAAATTCTTATGATTTTCTTTAAACTTTGGTAATATTAATGAAAAATTTGAGAATTGATTTTGTTTTATTTCATTAACTTTAAACTGTGTGTTTGATACAATATCAGTTTCCTTAATAGGTTCAATGGTTCTGAACTCTGAAATAAAATATAATTTTTCATTATACGTGAAGTGATTATTGGAAAAAATATTAAGAAGATAGGAAATGTTATTAATCTGTAACACATGTGTAGTTTGTTTATACTGTCAGTTATTTCTTGAAACTAAAGTCTTTTTTCTAAGTATGAATATAAGTAGAGATAAGAATATATACACACACATTTATATTCCTTAGAGATATTTGTATGTAATTTTATGAGGAAAGGTCTGCTTAGAATCAAGCTTGGTTTTCCTCTCTAAACTGTGACCCTTCTAATTAATATATTACTGCCATTTTGAGGGATACTACTTTAGCCCTTTTGGTTCTTTGTTTTTGTTTTGTTAATTTTGAGGTACACTCTCAAAGATTCTTTGTATTGCTATAATTCTATAAAAGCAATAGAAAGGATCTTGAATGATCACAGTAGCAAGGCACCCAAATTATTTAATTTTTAAGTTTCCTGATATCTCTTCTCCTCCATCACCTCCTCTTCATCTGTGAATATAAGGCATTTTTTTTCAATATTCAGGTGTTTTTGGAGAATATTAGTTGATGACTGAACAAAACTTCTGTATTTAACATTTTTATCAGTAGTTCTTAAAGTATTGTTGGAGGTCCCCTGGGTGTCCGTCCCTAAGACCCTTTCAGTGGGTTTGTATTGTTTTCCGTTTTCTAACTACATGTCTGTTTATGTTGGACTTTCTTCATGTAGTTCAGGCAAGATAACGTATCACAATAGTTTGATGCAAAAACAAGTTGAGATCCAGCTGTGTCCTTTAGACATTAAAGTGGTTTGGAAAACTTTGTAACAGTGCCACTCTTCACACTAATTTTTTTTGTTTTGGAAAATATAGTTCTTTTTCATAAAAATATGTTAATCTACCTTACCGGTATAAATTTTATTATACTTACTTAAAAATAAATAAGCAGCTAAAATTTAATTTCTAATACAGTAACTATTGATACATAGAATCCATATAAACAAAAGCTCTCTGTAGTTCTCAGTATAAGAGTATAACAGTGTGCTGTGAACATAAAGTTTGAGAAGTTTAATAGAATTTTATTCTAAAAACTTTTCCAATGTATTAAGAATTTTTATCAAATGTTTTGCTTGTTAAGAATTATGTTGTTATAACAAAAAAGTAGTCTAGGGTTAGTACATTGGTATTCCTTTTCTTTAGACCTGGGTCTCATGTAGGATCACTGCCTTTATTTTAAATCTTATAGATCATCAATGCTAATGAATTAAATATGAAAAATAATTTTTAGTACTCTTATAGGCCCAATGACTAAGTCACAATAAAAAGCTATCTGCCTTGATTGAGTCCCTTGATGTACACATTTAATTTCAATTAAAGACCCAGGCTATTTTTACCTAAAGTCCTCCGTATAGATTCTTCAAGCCGGTATATTTGACTCAGTGTGAGTTAAAGAATTGATGAAATGAACTGCCAAATAAAATAAGGTTTATGTTTTAAGATCACTTGGATTTTATTGTCTAGTTTCTTTCTCGCTAGTCAACAACAGTTCTCAAAGGAACTCACCGCCTTGAAATAGCTCGAAGTAGATCAAGTCACTTAATTTTGGTTCCCGGTCCAGTAATTCGTTGCTATTGAACATTTCATTCTTTCTTAAGTCCGATCAGCTTTGATGTTCTCAGCCTCTCTCATACCCTCCGTCCTTCATCCCTCGCTTAGACTGCCTTCGACAAGCTGCCTTCTCTCACTAGTGCTTCTGCTTCCACCTGAAAGATGTTTCTAAACCTAAGTTTGAATCTGTCACTCCTCCGCTTAAATCCCCAGTGACTCCTCCCTTCCACCTGCCTTTACCTTCTCGCCATGCTTCCTGTCCAGCGTTCCAACCTCCTCGTTGGTCCTTGCTCCATAACACCCTGAGCTTGAGTGGGCCGACCTCTCACCCCTTGTCTTTGCCTGTGATGTGTTTCTGGCTTTGAATTTCCTTCCGTTCTTCATCTGCTGAGCTTCCGCTTCTATGAACTCCAGCTTAAGAGTCTCCTTAGCAAAGCTTCATTCACCTACTCTAGACAAGGGAAATAGTTTTCTCCTTTATCTATCATTTTACCTATCAGCTCTCTAGTATTGTACTCGTTACACTATCCAGAAACCTCTCTACTTAGAAAATTGGACTTTATAACTTTCACAGATTAAACTAAGCTGTATGTTGGAGCCACCTCTGTCACCAACAGATTTCTGGGTCACATGTGGGTGGAATGTTTTTTCATAATTCAGCCGTCTTCAAAGTGGGGCGTATTTTGCTGTTTGTAGAGTGCTTGTTCTTTTTGTGCTTATTCTGAGGTATTTTATTAACATCATCATTAAGTTAATGATAAAGCCATAATGAGAGTTGTATAGAATGTGTAATTGAGATAAAAGTGCAACTTAAAATTACATAAATGTACCTATCGGTTGTGTGTACTATGGCAGTGTAGGTTTATGAATAGGCTTTTATAATGAAACCTTATCACGAATAATACAGTTCTATATTGTTATTTTTGTTTACATGTTTTTCACTCAACTAGCCTTCAATTCCTTGAGATAGAAGCTGTGTCTTATTCATAGTTAATTCCTAGCACCTTGCATAGTGCCTGGTATATGGGAGATATTCAATATATAGTGAATATTATATACAAAGATATAACAATCATTTATGATCACATCACAACTTAGGATGTGTGTGTGTGTGTGTGTGAGTGAGTATTTGTATATTTGTATGTATGTATTGTGTTTAATGCAGGACTATGGATTGGACATACAGTATATTGATAGGATTATAACCCTCAATGTAGAAGTAAGAACTATGGAAGTTTAAGGTGACTGGATTTCTGTTCTGGATGTTTCAAAGTGTGTATCGGATGTATTTAGGAAGATAAAGACATTTATTTAAGAAGGCAAGAATCTGCCAGGTGTTTTGCAACCGTACATACATACATACAAAAAGCAGTCCACAGGCATCTTAACAAACTAAAGTAGGTTCAGTCTCTCTGTGTTTCCGATTCCTTCAATTATCATCCATCTCATCCTATAAAATGTCATACTCACATTTCCTGACCAAAAATGCCAAGGTAGCATTTATTATTCTATTATGAATGTCTGCTTTTGCTTCTAGCTGTATTATGCCCTCACCTAAAAATTATATGTAATCTTCCACTATAATGCAAAGACGTGAAGGCAGGCATGCTGTACTCTGCTACTTTGGCATCTCTCATGATGTTTTATGTAGGGTCCTGCACATAATCAAAATTGTTACCAGAAATAAACCCACCTACAGGCAGATAATTTTTAACAAGGAGCCGAAAACATACAATAGAGAAAAGAAAGCTTCTTCTATAAACGGTGCTGGGAGACTTGGAAAGCCACGTGCAAAAGAATGAAACTAGACTGCTATCTGTCACCAGACACCAAAATTAACTCAAAGTGGATCAGAGACCTAAATGTAAGACCCGAAACAATGAATTGCATAGAAGAAAACATAGGTACTAAACTTATGGACCTTGGGTTCAGAGAGGACTTGATGAATTTGACTTCAAAGGCAAGGGAAGTAAAAGCAAAAATAAATAAATGGAACTACATAAAAATAAAAAGCTTCTGCACAGCAAAAGAAACCATCAACAAAACCAAGAGGTAACCAGCGAAATGGCAGAAAATATTTGCAAACAACACCTCTGATAAGGGGCTATTATCTAAAATATATAAAAAACTTGTACAACTCAACAAAACCCCCCAAAGAATCCAATTAAAAAATGTGCAGAGGATCTGAACAGACATTTCTCCCAAGAAGACATACAACTGGCCAACAGATATATGAAAAGATGCTCAGCTTCACTAGCTATTAGGGAAATGCAAATCCAAACCACAATGAGGTACCACCTCACAGCTGTTAGAATGGGTATTATCAACAAGACAAATAGTAATGAGTGTTGGAGAGGCTGTGGAGAAAAGGAACCCTCATATACTGCTGGTGGAGCTGTAAATTGGTACAACCACTATGGAAGACACTGTTGAGGTTCCTCAAAAAATTAAGAATAGAATTACCATATGACCCAGCAACCCTTCTTCTGGGTATATCCCAAAAATCTGAAAACATTTATCTATAAAGATATATGTACCCCGATGTTCATTGCAGCATTATTCATGGTGGCCAAGACATGGAAACAACTGAAGTGTCCTTTGATAAATTATTGGGTAAAGAAAATGTGAGACATCTTCTATACACACACACACACACACACACACACACACACACACACACACACA
>NW_017731893.1:1067324-1081499 GCF_001890085.2 Hipposideros armiger
GGGAATGACCAGAACTCTGGATTGCTTTCAGTCTGAATGGTAAGTAATTATGTAGCTAAATATTATAGTTCTCTAGAAATGCTAACAGTATTTAACATGTACACTTTCAACAAGTCACTCGCTTATACAAAATGGATGAAATGGATGGAAACCTTTCCCATCCCCACTACTGAAACCACGACACACACACACACACACACACACACAAATACAAAAGTGCACATACTCAGGATATCAATTTCAAATATGTGTATATTAAACATCTTTCTGAAATACTCAAATTTAGGTGATTTTCAAAAATCAAGAAAATGGAATATCTTTGTTGTGACATAATACAAAGCTATTTTATGAAATAATTTCCTAATATCTTCTATGTAATTAGTAAGAGTAATATTTCTTTCATTAACACATCCTACTAATGATACTGCTTTGCTTGTTTTACTTATTGTGATGGCATGCCTTTCTCTATTCACACAACTGATTGATTCTTTTTCTATAAATGTTCCTTCATTTAGATGTAAGTGGAAACATTTTCAAATAATGCCTGAACACAAGACTTTCTAGTTATAATTGAAAATTTTAATAACTTGTTATAAAAATCAGCAGGAATGCTGTCTTCATTATTTTGCTACCATAGTGTCATCAGGCATGTTTTTTGTGTCCTAACAATGTTTTGCTAAAGAATGTTATAGTGTTTGATATTTAAAAGCCATTGCATATTATAGAAAGAAGGAATAATGTGACATATAGAGATGTTTATAGTGTTCTTTGGCTAATACAAATTTTAAATATAGGGGCAATTTGTCATTTCTACTAGTCTAACCATGACATAATTTTTATTTTCTGATTTTTGTGGTTCTCATCTACTTAGATCACATACAGAGAAGTCAGTTTTATTATGTTAAATTGCATATCTAATGTTAATAAATTCAGTGGGAAGAACCATTTTTTCATTAATACAGTTTAGGAAAAGAGCAAATTGATGGTAGAAAAATAATACTGTTCCTATTACATCTGGAAATTTTGTGAATCATTTTTATAAAAATGTCCCTAAAAGTAATTACAAATGTATTAGAAAATACATTTTTGTAAAAGTAGATAGATGATTAATTTGCAGTACTAATGAAATGAAAGATGAATATGGTTCAGTTACCTTTTCGCCTGAGAATATGTATTAGGACATGTAGTGTCCTAATGTTTGGCCAGTCTAAGTGAGATGATTCCTTGGGGAAATCTAGAATCAGGTATGCTCTTAACAATTAGATGCCTGTCATATTATCCTTTCAGATTTAGCAATTTGAATTGAGATGAAATTTTAGGAAGCTACAATTATGTTAGGATTTTTAGAACACTAAGTAAGCATTACATTTAGCATAATATTACAATCATAAAGTAAAATTTTTCTAAAATGTTTCCTTATTATATGGGCTTTGTAGCACTATGGTTCAAATAATTTTATCCTTATCTCTGGCTGCCAGTTTGTAATGAGATTACAAATTGTTTATATTGAGATTACACTGTATTTGATATTTTTATTTTACATGAAACATTTTTGGCTTTGATCAGAAACCTTTATCTATTCTGCATGGTAGGATGATAGGGATATTAAATATATTACCTTTATCATTTTTATTATGAAAAAAAAACACATATCATTGATATGAGTTCTTTAATCTTATAAAGAGTAACAGAACAGATTTCTCCATTGTTAGTTTGTAAAAAACAACAAACCCCAAATCAAAAAACCTGGGTAGTAAAATTTGGCTGTGTCCTTTCAGTCCTCAAACAGTACTTGCAGTAAATCCTTTAAATTTGGGGTGAACAAACGAAGACACCTGGGCCAAATTTGGCCTGCCTTCTATTTTGTAAATACAATTTTATTGGAACAGAGCCATGACCTTTCTTTTATTTTTATATTAGTTTCAGGTGTACAAAACAATGCAATAGACATTTACCCCCCTCACAAAGTGCTAACCCTCCTCCCCCAATCTACTACCCCTCTGACATCGTATATATTGTAGCAGTTACAATTCCACTGACTATTCCCTATGCTGCACTCCACATCCTGTGATTATATATGTATTAAATTATAGTTGACAGTATTATTCAGCTTCAGCTTCAGGTGTACAGCACAGTCCATGACCTTTATTTTAGTTTTTGTCTATGGCTGCTTTCATGCTACAATAGCAAAGTTAACTAACTAGTCGCAACAGAAACCAAATGGCCCAGAAAACTTTTTGTGCAAATTATGTTTTTTGTCCATTTACAAAAATTTACATGCACTTATAATATAGTATGCATTTTATATTTATATGATACATACATAATATATATAAATATATGTATATTTAATACATTATACACACACGTATGTGTCAATATGATAGGAATTTTTTCTGTGACCCATAAAACAGTCTTCGCTGTGCATTTGATGAATGATATTTTTATGTCGATTTTAGAAGTCCTCTGTGGATAATGATAATTTTCCCGGAGGCAAAATTAAAGTCAGGGTTAAATGGAAAAAACATGTAGTGCACCTAAGTACCCTTACTTGAGCGGAAGTCAGCCGCCTCCTTCACTCCACTGGGACCCACTCAGTGGAGATGTCCATTCCTGCACATCTTTGCCTGTGCTTCTAATTACCTCCCACCCTCTAACTCTTCTTCCCTTTACAGCCAAATGTTTGGAAAACAGGGTCTTTATTCTCGTTCTTTCTTTCTTTTTTTACTTCCTATTCAAGTCTTAGTTCTCCCTAGTTTGGACTGTATTGATGGTTGGGTGGTAATAAAAATGCCATCACAGGTAATGGTGCAATTATTTATAATATTTGATTACTAATTTATTATATTTTTTCTTAATTATAGAAGAAATTATAAAATATGTATTAGTATATTCCTGTAATTTCAAAAAGTAAATATTGCCACTTTTAGCCAATATATTTTGGCATAATATATATAATTACTCAAATATGGGCAGTGCAGTTAAAACTTTCTGGGAATGGTTAAGTGTAAAGGCAGAGCCTGGAATTAAAATTACACTTGAAAAATCCCTTATGTTGCCCAGGATGTGTGGGAAGTATGTGTGGTGTATATATTACTGTCTCTCAGTGAATACTGCAGAACAAGTTTTTGTTCCTTTAGCATTTAAACCTATTGCTGTTTCTTCAGTTGATTAGGACTTGGCTTCTGGTTATGTGCCATGTTGTAAGATTGTTTTTTCCACCATCAGAATTAAGTTAAACACAGGAATGTTGTGACTTATATTATGTTAATGTTTGTGCTAATATATTAAATTTCAGTTCTGTAAATATATATGCAGAGATTTATTTATGTACTGTGTTTTCAAAAAAACAAGCTTATGAGTGAATATTTAACATAAATTTTGTAGCCAAAATTAATATAGCATTTATTAAATATGAAAGATTTAAAAATATTTACAGATGAAGCCTAAGGTTTATCACTCAGGAATGCACTTCGTATCATTCTTATAAACACAGTGTGTTCTCATGCATTATCCCATTTATTTGTCCCAAGAACTATATAGCAGGAAGCCACTATCATGTCTCCATTATGTGGGCAAGGAAATGGGCTTAGAGAGGTCAGGAGATCTGCCATAGTAAACAGCAGCCAGTCACAGCCAGTAAGAGACAGTCTACCCATCTCCCAACATCGATGCTGAAGTGTGGAACTTATACAAGGGAATCTTGAAAAAATGCCAGTAAAGGTATCTTTTAGCTTGACTGGAGACTGAAAGAACTTAAGGAATATTTTGATTTACAGTTCGAATTTGTGCCTGTTTTCCATTTTGGTGTGAGGAATCATGGGGCCAATACTAAACTTGCTCGACTGTATTATATCTTTCTTGTGAAGGACTGTCTTGTTACAGTGATTCATCATAATGGCGCTGGCGATTCCAGCATCATCAGTCTGGGCCGTACTTAAGGGAATTTTGTCATCTTTGGTGAAGTATTTCCTTCACTCGGAAAACATGGAAGAAAGATGCTCATTTGATGCTTCTTATTGTCTAGATGACTGTTTCCCTGTCTTTTATATCCTGTGCCTGAAGGAAAAATAGCCCTTATTCTCATGACATCATTTACGTTTACTGAAATTGTATTGTATTAGTTGTCATTTGTGACAGAGGGCCTGAAACTCTTTTGGCATATACACAAAACTTATGAAAGCCTAAGCGCTTTCTCCCTGAAATATATGTATATTCTCTGTTTCTGGATAATTGTAAGTAGTTTTATGGACCTTATGGTGAATATGAAAATCACGAATGTGAATTTATTGGCAATAATTCATTGGCAGTTCTGTTGGTAGTAAATTTTATTTCCAGTTCCTAATAGTTACATGACAATCTTTTTTCTATCTAAATTATTTTTAGTCTTATTCTAAGGGTAAATGACTAAGGAGGAAGAAATAAAGAAGGCCATATTTTGTTAAAACACACACAGACACACCTGAAACAAAACCAAAAAAATATTATGCAGGAAAATGTAGGTTTTACTGAGAAATATATTTCTGGAGTTTGTAGATTAGTATTCCTAATTACCTTAAAATAACTTTAGTGAGTTTAAAATCATATTTGATTTTTTACATGGATGGCATAACTTTTGCATGATAAATGACTTTTGAGTGTCCTAAGATATATATGACGTAGTATGTGTTGTGTTATTTTTTTTATTTTTTTTACTTATCTTACCACATATTTATTTATTTACATAACATTTAATTTAGGGAAGGACTATATATCACTTTTATTCTTGTTGAAATAATCAGTGATTTTTTCTGCATTAAATAAAGTAAGTTGCTGAAAACCAATTTTAAGCTCAGAAAAACTTTATGTTCTAATATGTTAACCAATCCTTATATGTCTTTTCTTCTGAGATAAGTATAAACACATTCTAAATATGGATAAAACAGTGAATTTATGATTAAATGGTTATCTATTTGTTGTTTTAGAAATTGTGGAAAATATTATTTAATATTGATTCAATTATCTTAACCTTCTGCATATTCTGCAAGGGTTCTTTTGCTGTTCTTTTATGTTGGATAAGCTATAGAACATAAAAACATGACTATTAATGTGTAATAATAAAGCTAAGAGTTATAATATGAAAATACTGATAATTAAGCATTTTTAAACTAATGTTTAGCTCATCTATAGCAAGCTTTGTAGAGATTTGTTTATTAATAGCTTTAACTTGAAATTTTTTTTATGATCTGATTATTTTTATTGAGCTTTATTAAATGCTACCTATAATGATTAAAATTATAATTATTTACAAATCTGTAAATGATTTTCTGATGTTCTTTCTTATTTCACTGAGAAAATAGAAGGGCCGTAACTCCTGCCTCTTTACCAATCAGCTGCCTCTGTGCGAGGCATTCCCTTTCGCCTGTCACAGAGGCTGAACCATACCCGCTGTCATCTAAGGCCTCCCCTCCTCTACTGTATCCCAGCTTCTCTGGCTTACTCAAGGACATTGGTCCTGCAGTCGCCACCTCTCTCCCCTGAATCCTAAGCTTTTTCCCTTTCTGCTGGATCATTCCCATAAGCATACATGTTTACAAATCATACATAGATACGATTTTGGAAAATCATATTGTATTTGGAAAAATATTTTATATATTTTTCTTCCACTTCTTCTAGGTTCATCTTGATTTCCTAGGCTCTGCTTTATGGCATATCTCTCTGTTGCTACTTCCTCATCTCCTGCTCTTTCATACCTATTCCAGTTCCACTTTCATTTCNTGACTATTTTAAACTTTATTTTTAGTACAACATTTATTTCCCTTTTATTAAGCATATGGACAGCAGGAAGGTCATAACAGGAGAAGCATCACCATGAAATGAATTTAAATTGTTTTACTGAGTAGACTTCATTTGTGCAAATAGAAAGCATGTCCCTGAAAACCAATTTAATGGTCAGAAAAACTTTAAGGTCTAATACTTCAATCAATTCCTATGCTTTCTTTTCTTGGATGAGTACACCTAGGCCTTTAACTGTATATTTTAAAAGTGAGTTGATGCAGTGCTACACATTTGTGCTTCTGCTTAAGAAACTTTGCAACATTATTTTTCTATGTATTTTTTTAACCTATTATAGATTTACATTTCAGACAAGATAAATAAAACAAGCTCATTTATATAATTCATTAAGTTGCTGAAAGTAAGACCGTTTTCATAGATGCAAAATGGATGCTCATAAAAGTTTTAAATTCTTTTATAAAGAAACAGAGTGCTACTAATAATCATGTATTCTCATATTTTTGGTCCAACAGAGGGCATTTACCTACTGGTATGCCCCCTATTTTAGGTAGATAAATCTAATTGTTACAGGAATTCAATATATCTGTTCTACTCTACTCAATAGTAATATGATAATGATTACATAACATTCATCGAGTATTTTCTGTGTGCCAGACAGTATATACGCCACTTTACATACTTTATTCTAGATGAATGCGAATTGCAGTGTGATGTTCTTATGTTTTCACAACAAAATGTGAACTCAGCCATTTATCTTTTCCAACCACTCTACTGAAACTTTCTCCTCTTCTTCATGTACCACTCATTAGGCTGATGGTGGTGGCGGAGGGGGTCTGTCTTTTTTGGGTTCATCTTTTATTCACTCACACAGAGGGTGAAAACCTAGAAAGAATAAATTATTTGTTCATTTAATAATTGGCATATTCCTCAGATAATTGTTCAAGATTGAATATTTTAATCAACAATTTGTTGCACCTTCAAGATGTTGGTATGGAAACAAAGTTGAGGGTTGGATGGTGGGAGTAGGCCCTGAGTACTGTGACACATTGTTTATTTACATGTAATAAAGACTACAAGAGTGGCAGTAAAATAAAGAACAATACAAGTCCTCTCCACCCCCCACCCCCCAAAAAAGGGAAGATGGGGTAGGGGAGAAAGAAAGCTGGAAGAATGGATGAGTCACAGTCACCATATGCCACAAGTGACTTGATCTTGCAGCAAGAAGCCCCACTGATCAGAATATGCTCTCTCAGGAGCCTGCACACCTAAGCTCATCCCACTTTGTTGACAGCATCCCATCTCCTCAGTGGTTGCTCTGACATAGCCCCTAAAGCAGAAACCTGTTTGTCTGCATTTATTTTATGTTAATCTGAATTTTGAAATACTGTGATACAGAGAAGCAGATTTATTCCATTCTGATCCTCTTGTGAGATGTCAGCCCTCTAATTCAATCCATCCATTTTTCAGAATGTGAGTCTCAGTGCAGTAGCACTTTGTCATTTAACTAAGACTGTTAGAGAACTACTTTTTCATCTTAAATTATGTTTTACATTTTTATATTGAAACTAACTTATACTACGTGGGTGGTTGAAATATTCCCATTAATTTTTCACATACAGCTTGGGCTTAGAATTAATACACTTGCTTTATGCCAGGGGTTTACAGAAGATCTATCCATTTGAAGAATGCTTCTGTATTACAATATTAAAGACCTTTCTCATCAAGTTACCAATCATTCTAGTAATATGATATGCAGGTGATGTGTGTTCCTCATATGCATTACCAGGATAAGATCTTGGTTTTCCAAAACTTATGCTTTCTTTTTCACAATTGTGAGAACTAAGTAACCCAATGCATTCTCTTAACTATTCAAGCAAGTTCAGAATTAAATTTTGTGAAGTCTTTTCCTTTATTTGTAAGTATTTTAAGTTATCCTGCTTTGTATGTATTTCAATTTTATAAACACATTTTCCTTGGAAGCAGATAGATTATAAATTATTTTGACAGCTTGTCTTTAGTTGCCTTTACTTAAATAAAATGGAATGAATGCTATTTTTCGCCTTTTGCCTGTGCAACCGCCATCCCCATATACATTATTTTGGTTGGGATTCTTTGATGAGAATTATAATGGAATCTGTTTTTCATTTATCTTTTTTGAATTGCTCAATACTGGATTTGAACTGATAACTAAATATTTTTCTTTTTTCAGAAAGGAACTAACAGTGATTCTTAAAGTTATTTTTATTATTTTTTTTCAGCAAAGCTAGAGCAGAGCTGCTGAAAGCTCAGAAAGAACGTGATTTTCATCGAATGCATCACAAACGAACAGTCCAAGAAAAAAACAAATTAATTAATGACCTCAAAGGGTAAGCTGCTAATATTTGTTGGCCTATTTATTTCTGAGCTATGTAATCACTGTTAAGCAACTTGGTTATGGCAGAAGGTTTCAGGTAAATTTATTTATTCAACATGTATTGAGCATGTACTGTGTGCCAAGTGGTATACTATGTGTTTGAAATACAAAGATGAGTAAGTTTGGTCTCTTGCTATCATGTGCTCTACTGTCTGCCAGGGTAGCGCAGGCATTTCCACTTTGCTGAGTGGTGGCAATCACTTCTCCTAAGTTTCTAAGAGCCACCCCAGGAGTGAGTTCAACTCATTCACTGGAGTGCTTGCTCCACTTCTTGTAAAATCCAGTGTCTTAAGAAAGTGGTTCAAGGTCAATAATGTATTGTTTATCCAGTCTTAGATTACAGCCCTTTTTTATCAAGTACCTCAAAACCCAGTCTCTGAGGTACTTTTTCTGGTTCATTTTAGTCCGTACTGATTAACCCTTGCAGCAGTTTGGCTGTATGGTCCCTTCCTTCCCTTGTCAGACCATTAGCTTGGTGGTAGGAGAGGAGGAAGTAGGAACAACTGCAGGAGGGCATCTGCTAGCTTGTGCGGAAGTGTTAGCTCTTTCTAGGGAAAGAGGGCCACCTCTGCAAGCTCATAGGGCCCAAGGGGAGGGGCTGCAGAGCCAGCAGCTGTAGGAGCATTCTGAGAACCAGAGAAAAAGAGGTAATTCCATATTGACAGAAGAGTCAATTCATCAGGAAGACATAGCATGCGTTAATGTATGAGCTTCAAAGTACATGGAACAAAACATGATAAAGCAGAAAAGAAAAATAAATATTTCCACAGTTACAATCGGAGATTTTAACACTCCTCTTTTAGCAGTTAGTAGAAAAATAAGAACATCTCTAAGTCTACGAAACAAGACAAATGAATTGACATTTATTGAGCTCTACTTTGGACTTTTAAAGTGCACATGGAGTGCTCACCAAAGTAGATCATATGCTGAGCCATAAAACAAGTCTCTCTCTAAAGTTCAAAGAATTGATGTCATACAAAATATGTTGTCCGATCACAACCAAATTAAATTAAAAATAGATGACACAGAGCTCTTTGGAATATCCCCAAATATCTGGAAATTAAGTAACACATTTCTAAGTAACACAATGAGTCAAAGAAGGAAATGAGAAAATATTTGGAACTGACTGAAAATACGGCATTTTAAAATGCGTGGGATCCAGCCAAAGCAGTGCTTAAAGTGAAATTGATAGCTTTAAATGTTTATGTTAGAAAAGAAGAAAATTTTAAACCAGTGATCTAATCTTGTACTTTAGAAGCTGAAAAAGAACAAATTAAATACACAGAAAGAACAATAAATGACATAATAAAAATAAGACCTGTAACCAACAAACTAGCAAAGGGACAAACATAAGAAAACAATCAACAAATTCATATGTTGGTTTTTTGAAAATATATAAAACTATCAAAATTGATAATAAAACTGACAAACCCAGGTGGACTAATCGTCACCAAATTTTGGCAAGTTGAAAGTGTAGATTGCAACCCAGCAATTCATCTCGGTATTTTTCTAAGAGAAATGAAGATAGATAACCAAAAGCTATCTTACTCGTATGTGACTGGTATAAGAATATTCATAGCAACTTTTTTCATNAAAAAAGTTTTTGAAATAACTATTTGGAAATTTTCTTTATAGATATTTTTAAGGGAAAAATGGTTTTTAGTTACATTGAAGGTAAAAATATTTTTCGTACTAGATACTGGAGAGGAATGATACAGGTAGTAGTTTGACATCTTGGAAAAGAAAAATATAACTGTACTTATATATGGAAATGGAGACCAATTGTTATTTTAAATGTGGAGGTCTAGAATTTACGTGACCTGCCTGTGGCATGTTTGCAGAGAATTGTTGGTTGAATGAAGGCTGGAAAGCATCACTGGAGCTATAATGTCTTTCATAGTTAAGACACTATTTTATAAACCTTGTTTTTATTTGGTAGCTGACATGCCACAATATCCATCTGAGCCTGAGGTCCATAAAAACTATTATAAGTTTTATTCCTGAGGAACCTGTTCGATGTTGGTTCATACCTTGAGTAGCATTTTTTGTCTTAGTCTTGTCACATAGATATTGTAAATATTCTCAGTTTGATTGTTTACTCCCAAAACATCATTGTACTTGTGCTTTAACACCCTGCAGTCTGGCTTTCACCCCACCTGCTCCTCCTAAGTGCACGTCCTATCTATCTTTCATTCCTGTCCTCCCTCAGCTTCTACGGCAGTGTTCTGCTCTGCGTGTCCTTCCACCTCACTGACAGGCTTCGTTTCCCCTTTGCACCTCCATGTTGTTTACACTCTCTAAGGCTGTGCCGTCCAATAAGGGAACCATTAGCTACCTGTGGGTGTTGCCAGATGTAACATGACTCAGGTGGTGATGAGTGCTGTGAAGAAAAATAAAGGGCAAAGGAGGCAGAGGGAAAAGGGCTGCTGGTGTAAACAGGGGTGTGGGGGGGGTGGGGGAGGGAAGGCCTCTCAGATATCTGAAGAAACAGAGAGGAGGCCATATGTAAACATGGGGAAAGGGAATTCCAGGCAGAGGGAAAAGGAAGAACAGAGTCTCGTGGGAACNTATTTATTCCTGCAGCCTCAAAACTAGTTTCTCTGATTTTACACTTGCTCCTCTAGAGTCAGTTTCTTTAAACAGATGCAAGACTAATCCTTTGGAAACACCAGTCTGATCAGTGTCACTTGACGCCAGCCTACCAGTGGCTTCAATCTGACTTAGAGTAAACTCACATTCCTCTCTCTAGCTCCCCGCTGTCTTCCGGACCCATCTTTCACCACTCTCTCTCTTGCTCAGTTAGTTGGCTCCCGCTCTACGTACTCTAGATATACTGGCTTTTTATTCTTTATTTTACTTGCCAAACACCTCCTGGTCCCTGGTCCTTTACTTGCTGTTTAATCAGCCAGGAATGTTCCTCTCCCTAATCCACATGGCTTAGTCCCTCATTTCCTTTAGTTCTCTGCTCAAATATTACTGTGCTGATTATACTTTTTTTTGGCTATCCTACATAAAATAGCACAACCCCCCCCATCACTCTCCATGTCAGTCTCTCTATCCCTCTTATCCTGCTTTGTTTTACTTCATATAGAACATATCACCATCCAAACTAGAGCAGAAATTCCATTAGGTAGGTACTTGAACCATTTTGTAAATTTCACCAATGTCTAGATTAGTAGGAGATGTTTAGTTCTATTTTATGTACCATGATGATATTAGTATCAAACAATTCATGAATATTTTATTTTAAAAATGTATTATGAACATTGACATTTTAATTTACACAAGTAATGTTGCAATTAATTTCTATAGTCATTCCCTAAGACTTAACTTTTTGAATTGTACATAAACTAAGCCAATTTAGTAGAAAGAAACAGCATAAAGCTTTTTGTTTGGTTTTGTCCTAGGTATGAGTTTATACAGAAGGGAGTAACTGAACTTAGAGATGTTGGGAACGTTCCAGATGTCTACACCCAGAATATGCTTTTAGAAAATGAGAACAAAAATCTGAGGAAAGACTTGAAACACTACAAACAGGCAGCTGAGTATGTTATTTTTTTAAATGACTTGTTTTCTATTTATTTTGGGCTAATTAAAAATAAAGAGTTGAATGAGGCTAATAGGTGGATGGTGGTTAATGTGCCAGAGCTTTAATTCTGGAGAACTGAATTATATTTAAGTTCTAGTTGGAAAGAATGCCAAAGGCTTCAGTAGCAAATTAATTGAACAGATGACCGGAACTCTCACAATTGCAACTCATTAATAAGAGTGGAATGCAGGGGGTTATGTAGGAGACGGTTAATTTGTTACATAATATTGACTTCCTTATGTATTTGGATAATCTTTTCAAGGTTTATCTAATCTTTTCCTGTGAGGATAAGCTAATTTGTGAAATAATATTAAAATTGTAGAAAGCAGAGAGGAAGAAAAGAGCTAGTGTATTCCTAGTAGGGGAATTTCAGTATTTGAAAATTCCCCAAAGGAAACTGTAATTTTGTAATTTTCTAGCATGAATTTATGCATAGAGGAGAACCTTAACAGTTAGAAGCCGAATCTCTCTGCATTTTTTCTTTTTCTTTCCTAAAATTAAGAGAAGACATGCAATTTTAAGTGAGTGCATTTAGATAAACAGACAATATTATTCTGGCAAAATCAAATATGTGAATGTATTGACTTGGGGTGAATCTACTCATCTAAGACAATGTTAGATGGGAAATCAGTGCTTAGACGTGGAGTACAGACAGCTCAAGCTTTGTTCTTTAATTTCATTAAACATATTTAAAGAGGGGCTTTCTCTGTTAAAGAATAATGCTAAAACCAAAAATTAGATAAACAGGACTACCTGTTTATATAGGAACATATAGGAACATGGTATTTTTAAGATATTTGTAAAATAATTTAATGTAAAGAAATGTCTTTGTATTGCAAACTGAAGGAAACATTTTAAATAAGCTCCTACTATAAAGTAAATAAAAGATAATTTGTATGGTCATTTATTCAGTTATTATATGCACTTAAGAAACATTTTTGCAAGTTATACAAATTCCGTATTATTTATGGATATACTCTTGGGCATTTTACATTTTGGAAAGCAGTGTATGATGATCCACAGAATAATGTGTTACTAGAACCAGCATTCTATCTATTCTCAGTTCTATTTCTCAGAAGTGATTTGCACTGTTGGCCCTGATGCTCCCCGTGATTTTTGTATAGACACATAATGGATGCACTGGGAATTTGACACAGCAAATTTTTCAGAGTGCTGCCTGGCATACTGTTTCAGTTTCTGAATCCTTTGATTTATTGCTTGAGTTTATAATTTTCTTTTGAATAGATAGAGCTTTTTTGTGCAATGAGAGCTTTGCCCCAGTGACATTCAATAATTGCTGTTGATTATTGGTTGTTTATTAACTATTATATTTAATAATTATAATGAAAACCATGTAAACTCTTACCCATGAAAATTAACTTAATGTTAAAAGAAACCATGATTGAAACAGATATCATTCAAATGAAATCTGTCTTCTTTGTGTTTACTCACAGATTATAAAATATACTATATGTACTAAAATATAGTTTTTAGTTTCAACGGCTTAGGTTATATCTCAAGTCTGTCTCATTCTATATAAACTTGAACAAAATAGAAAAGGAAAATATTTATGTGCTTTAATCTGACATGGATGGAACATGTGAAAGAAAGCTGTTTGACTCGTAGATGCCTAATATTTATATCATTGAATGAGTATTAACCATGCTGTGCTTTCATAGCACCTTTTAGTGCAGAGTGTCCCTGTAGCCTAATTATATTGGAGACGTTCTCAGAAAATGGAGAATGAAGTTTTGTCAAATATTCCCCAAGCTGTATCTTTCATGCTACAGGTGTGCCCCAAATTGTAATATTTCATCACACAGGTTTTCATATTTGACTTGTGGTGATTTTTTTCCAATAAGAATTAGTGATAAACATGGGATTCCCTTTATGGAATTTAACCTAAAATTTTTCTTTTTACACTTAAGACTATTTCTTAAAAGCGGGGTGAGCATTGGTGTTAAATACTTTTCTAGTAATAAATATTTAATATGCAAAAAGAGCCAGGTTACCGATAACTTATCTATTGTCTTGATTATACTGATAGTATTTCATGATTTATCTAGAAAAATCAGAGAGAGCATAAAGCTATAAGCTTAATATTTATCTAGGGGAGAGTTGCCTTGGAAAAAGTATTGAATTTAAAGTTCAAATACCTAGCTTCCAGTGTTCTGCCACTTATTAACTCCGTTTTCTTACTGTTAAACTGGGAGTAATTATACATAATATTATTAACTCCTAGGGAGTGATGTGATAATTAAATAAGACAATCCATACTAAAGAGCTTTGTAAATCACAAAGTGCTTTGCAAATGTCAGCTATTATTATCAATATCTCTATAGGCTGTCATCCCTAGATTTTTCTAATCATCACATTGTTATTATTTTTTAAAATTCAG
>NW_017731893.1:1082805-1084464 GCF_001890085.2 Hipposideros armiger
TGGAGGCCGTCGTTAGAACTTTGCTTTTTTCCCTCTGAGTGGGATGGAGGCTAAGGGAAAGTTTTTGAGGAGAAGCACGTCACGAGCTGGTTGCTGTGTGGAAAACAGACTGAGTAAAGGGACATGATGGAAATAGGCAGAACATCACTATATCCTGTAAAACTTTCTTACATGACGTCGCTGGTTACAACACAATAATAACGGAGTCAAACAAGACCCTTATGTTCTTCAAAGGACAGCATCTGCTGTTATCAAATTCTGTGTTATTAATGCCACTCAAACTTTGGTTCAGATGCATGTTGACATCAGATCAGGTATCTGGATAGAGCAACACAATTGCGTGATGATACTCCGCAGCTTATTAGATGTAAGAATAGTTTTCACTCCTTGTTTCCTCTTATCTAAGTGGGATAGAATTACCTATCCTTGTGGGAATCATTTTAAAGTGTTTAGCACAACATCTGTCACATGGTAAGTGCTCAATAAAGATTAAATCAGTATTTTCTTTTATAACACTGCAGTTTACAATTATATAAGTGTATATTTTATTTCCTTATTCATTTTCTCTATACTCCTGTAAATTTGATGGGGACAAAGACTGTGCTTTTCTTACCCATCAGAGTATAATGAGCGTGGTACCCAGCATACAGTATATATTAGGTGGGTAGAATAGCATCATCATCATCTTCTTCATCAACATTATTATTAGCAGCAGCAATACTGCATAAACACCCAAGAGTGCTATTTTTTCCAGAAGCCAGGTATATAGCAATTTATTTATTTGTGTACTTATATTAACTTTTTAATTCTGAAAAAATGTCAAGCATATTGAAAGTAAACAAAATACAATAATGAGCCTCATGACCTATTGGATAGTTTCAACACACCACATTTCTCCCAGTTTTATTTCATTCTATCCCTTGCTACACCTTACCCCACAACCAGGAATTATATTATTTTTTTATAATTATTTTTAAGTTTATATACTAAACATGAATTGAAATGTGCAGTTCTTAGCTATATAATTTTGATGAACAGATGAAGTCTTGTAACTCCATACCCGTATTGATATAGAACATTTCTATCTATGCAGAAATTTCTCTTGCGTGTTTTCTAAGTCGTCTCCTGCCCCAGCAATCACTGTTTTGATATTTCCCCCCCTTAGATTAGTTTTACCTGTTTGAGAGCTTCATAAATGGAATCACAAAATTTTCTTTCTCTGTGTCTGGCATCTTACCCTCAGCCTGTAAAATTCATCTATGATTTTTGTGTTGATATGTCAGTAATTTGTACCCCATTATTGCAATGTGCTATTCTGTTGTATAGTGTATATCACAATTTGTTTACCCTTTTTCTATTCAGTTGTTTCCAGCTGTGGGTATTATGAGTAATACTGTGATGAATATTTGTGTATGAGTATTTTTTGTGGGAATATGTTTTCTTTATTTCAGATAAAAAGTTAGGAATGGAATTTCTGGATCAAATGCTAGATGTATGTGTCACTTTCTAAGAAACTGTCAGTCCATTTTCCAACACTCAAGTTGGGTCATTTTCTATTCTCAATAGTAATATGTGACAGGTCTAGTTGCTCCACATTGTCAACAGCATCAAATGTTTTTAGTCTTTTTAATTGTAGCCATTGTAGTGGTTATGTAGTGG
>NW_017731893.1:1087315-1089038 GCF_001890085.2 Hipposideros armiger
TATTTGCATTTCCCTAATGCTAAGTGAGGTTGAACATTTTTTCATATGCCTGTTGGCCATCTGTATGTTGAAGGGAGGTATTTTGAGGGAGATTAATGGCAATGTGTCTTTTACTGTAATATATATTTTTTAAATTTAAACGTTCACCATATTTCTTGATCACACGAATATACATGGTGTGATTTTTATATTCTATTTACATGGTGTATCTATTTATAGGTTATCTTTAATTAAATACTGTATATTTATGAAGGAGCTTGAAATTTATGCCTTTTACCATCTAATTGTCTAATGTATATTTTTTTTGTTGTTACATTGTGAGCGCCATATAATAGGGACTGGATCTTGTGTTTAGCATATCTCCAGGGCCTATAGCTGTGCCTGGAAAGTAGGTGGGGCATAAATGAATGTGTGCTATTGATATTTTGGCTCTTTAGTTAAGCTCTTAATATTTTTTAGTGTAGTTAATTGATTATTTTTGCCTCTTTCGCTGAATTTCTTTGGAGTAGGCGTCATGTTCCTTTCGTGATGGGAATTTAAATAAATTTCTACAAAGCTGTCTTGCCTCCTTTAGAGTACTGTCTTCCTTTGCTGGAGTTTTACATTATGGAAATACAGTGCAGACCAGAAAAGCTTTATTGAGAGTCCTGATGATTTAGCAGAAAATAATACTGACTGGGATTGCTACTAATTACAAGATTAAAATGTACCATTTAAAAAATAATCACATACTTTCTTTTACCTTCTTCCAGAAAATATAGACATAAAGAAAACTAAAATTAAATGGCAATTAATATTGAGGAAAAATTAGGTGCTTTACTAAGGGGCCCTAATTTCACTTACAAAGTCACTTCTATAAAAGGTCAAAGAGTACCCAGCTTTTCCAGAGACCCATTTAAGTTAATGACTTTCAGAAACAAACACTGTGGAAATAAAGATAATAATGAGGCCCATAAAATTTCATGCTTTAGTGTTTAGGTAATTGTTTCTTAAATTAAGAAGGTATTTTTTTCTGGACATGAGTATATCCCTTTTTTTTTTTTTTTGGTTAAGAATACTTGTATAATGAAAGTTTTCCTCTAATCTGGTTAAATTTCGTTTTGTCTATACAATGGTTATTTCATATTAATTTTAGTGAGTTAAAGTAATTCATTTATAGCGCATTGAAGACAGTGAAGTAATTGGTAATCATATGGTTCTGTTAGCAGAAATTGCATTCATTCAAGTTTGCACGTGAGAAAAATACATGACAAAGATGGCCTACTTTGATTGGTATAGATTAACAAGAAAATGTTTATATGCTTCCTTTTGCAAATTATGATAAAATAACCCAATAAATCTATTATTAAAGTGTCACTCCAATATACTTAGTTAAAATTATTCAGTTAGTGAAAATTATTTTACTGGGCATTCACTTAAAAATTTTTTTAGAGCACACTATTAAATTACATCCATATGTTGAAATGTGGAGTTTGGGGGACAATGCTTTTATAGTATGATAAAAATATAAGTATCTTAATATTTTATGCTTTAATTGTAGATTTTGATATGCTGGTTTCCTGAAATGGGGATGTTTGCCATTCTACCATCTCATTAAGTAAAAGCATGTAAATGTGTGTCCTTTGTGAGTTAAAAATCTAAATAGCATGGTTCACTGAATAGCACTTCACTATACTTGAAATAGAATCTGAATGTTTGATGTCTGTCTTAATAAAAGTTTTTT
>NW_017731893.1:1093659-1095528 GCF_001890085.2 Hipposideros armiger
TCATAATCGAATATAGAGAAATGTGACTTTCCAACTCCCACCCAGGTTGCAGGGAAGTTGTATGCAATCTAATACTTGCACTTCTTGGCTCTGTTGCGATGAACTTTATATTGTTACTCATTTTTTATTCCAATGCAAAAAAACAAAAAAAGAAGAAAAAAATGCTTAGATGATAAATGGAAATCACCGATTTAACTGAATCACCCTTTAAGTTGCCCTTTATTTTTCATAGGTTGAAGTTACATTATGCATCGTATGAACCAACTATAAGGGTTTTACATGAGAAGCACCACACTTTACTGAAGCAGAAAATGCTGACCTCCCTGCAAAGAGACAGAGAAATGAGGCAGGTAAGGAGACTGTCAGAGCTACCTCAACATAATCTGTAACCATTCATTTTCTTATATTATAGGTAGAATTACTGGTTTTGTTTCTGAGATAAATTGAAAAAGGTTCCCACCAATTGTCATGTTATAAAAAAGGTTCATTTGGAAACATTGAGGAAAAGCATTTTATCCACTTTAAACCTATAGAGATTATTATTTAATTAGATATTATTTAACTTAAACAAAGTTTTATAAGAAATTGTTGAAGCATAGTTAGAAGAAAAAATGCAGATCTGTTCAGACAAACTTGTGTTTAAACACCGACTTTGACATTTATAGACGTGGACTTCACGTAAACATTTTGAACTCAGATTTCTCACATAGAAAGTGTAGCCACAAGGATGTGCATTTTAATATTGTGTAAAACTTATATATAAGATGTTGACGAAAATCTCCCTGCAGTTTATCCCTCACTGAATATTTGGCACAGCTAGTTATTAATTCAATTTTCAGTCAGTTTTTGCTATTAACACTCTTTTCCATTCTTTGCTTAGGCCTAGGCCTAGGGTGATATTGAGGAACCTCTGGTGTAGAATTCGAGAAAAATAAAGCAAAAGCATTCATAACCCACATTAAATATATGTAACAGTTTATTAGAAAATGTAAAACTACAACTATGCTTAACATTCTTGTATTGTTTTCTGGAGATTCTCATTTTTAGCCAAATTTTCAGAATCTGCAAAAACTTTCACAATGGTTATACTCTTCTTTGAATTATTTTGTTGATAAGACATGCTTTAATCAAGTACATTTTGTCTTAAGTGTAATTTTTAGCTGGTAAAATGCAAAACATCACTTGTGTCTGTGCTTCTATTTTAATTTTGTATTTTTAAACATTTTATTAAATTTATTGGGGTGACATTGGTTAGTAAAATTATGTAGGTTTCAAGAGTACAATTCTATAATACACCATTGATATATCACAGTGTGTGCTCACCACCCAGAGTCCGTCCTCCTTCCATCACCATATATTTGACCCCCTTTACCTTCATCTACCACCCTCTCCCCGCTTACCCTCTGGTAACCACTAAACTGTTGCCTGTGTCTATGAGTTTTTGTTTGTCTTGTTCATTTGTTGCTTTCAGTTTTATATCCCACATATGAGTGAAGTCATATGGTTCTCGACTTTCTCTGTCTTACTTATTTTGCTTAGCATAATCTCAAAATCCATCCATGTTGACTCAAATGGCAGTATTTCACCTTTTCTTATGGCCAAGTAGTATTCCATTGCATATAAGAGTATGCACCACATCTTTTTTGTCAAATCATCTATCAAAGGACATTTTGGTTGTTTCCATATTTTGTATTCTAGAATGTCTGAATTGTATTATTAGTAATATTGCAAAAATTAGCCTAATAATAATTTACATTTTTATGGCATCTATGTCAGACCTTCAGAATTTCATCTCCTTTCTACTTTTCATTTAACCTGTCCCCCAGCCTCCCAACAAGAGGAACAACTCTACATTTTGGTGTACTGAGA
>NW_017731893.1:1096113-1104322 GCF_001890085.2 Hipposideros armiger
TGTCTGTTTTCTCACCTATTAAATGGAGATAAAATGAAAACATGTTCAAAAACTTAAATTGCTCTATGAGGAAAAGCTGAATTTTACACACGACCATTCAGATGCGCAAAGAACTATCTTTATTATCTGCAACTTATTTTGTCCTTGAACCCCTATTGCTGCTGAAGGCTAAAGAAAACGTAATCTGCTACTAAAGACTATTTAGATATTTTTGTGTTGGAACAGTCTCTTTGAATTTAACACAGGGTGTTTGAATGCTATATTAGCCGATTGTTTAGCTAAAACATAATGATCAGTGCTATTTTCTGCCTTCAAATGGCACCCTCTTCTCATTCTTTCCCAGGTGGTTCCTAGTACAAGGGGCGCTTAATGTATCCATATGGGCTGCAGTCTACATTTTGTCCTCTTGGCCTTTGCTTTCTTATGGAGTGTGACTAGTGTGGTCATATTCCTGGTACTGAGGCACATGATTCCGGTGGTTCCTTTGTGTGCGAATCTAACATACTTTGCTAAATCCATGGCTTCTGCCACAGCATCTGGGAATCCGTAACACCTGTGGCCTGATCATTGTCCTGGCTGCTGTTCTTTTTCTGGTCCAGTGTTTCAAGTGTGAACATTTTAATGCACCCCTCTGACACATGTTGAGACTCATGATTTCCCTGGACTGCAGATGAAAGCTGTGAGCAATTTGGAGACCACTTAAGGTCTATCAATGTAGACACGCCTCCTTCAGTGAATTTTCAGACACCACCCGGAGGCTGTTATGTTTTTCCAGCACAATGCAAAATATGAAGGTCTTTAAGAGGCAGCAGTTTCCTAGACTGTTTCCTGAAAAGCTAGGAACAAGTCTAGTCTACATTTGGAGCATCCCTGAACGATCTGGCTTTATGTATCCTGTGCACCCAACTCGCTTCACTTAGATTTTTAGTTTGAGAGATGAGCCAGGTCACTCACATCCGACCACTTGCTTTGTCTCCTTCTCAGGCACAGAATCCTTTATGCTTCTTTGTGCTATCGGATGGGAGGTCTTCCTGACCTCTTCCACGTTATCGGTAACTCTGCATCCCTACTTGTGCCAGACAGTCCTCATTTACATCTGTGTTAATAATTATACAGGGTAATTATTAACAGCTTCCATTTTTATCCCAAAAAATCCAATTTGGATAATGCTGGTGTGGAAATTCTGAAGAGTTCATTTCCTGTTATCTAAAAAGGAGCTGTTAGGATTTAGAAATAACTTTCCTCTCTCTATCAAATTTGCTGTTCATGATAGTAGATTCACTATGATTTGAGAAAGTCGGATTTGAGTAGGAGATGCCATTTCTGCCACCGTAGGCTTTACCATGGGCAATGTGAATAGTGGGCATTTGGATGCTCTTTTAGACCTATTTTATGGCTGTAAATGGAAACTGGATGTAGCAGCTGCTATTCTCAGGATAAAGTCTGTATTATATATATATATTGTATATGGTTCCTCACATGACCAGATTTTGTTCAAGATCCAGAATTGGTACATATAATTGATGGAGCCTATGCAGTATTGTTACTATCCTAGTTACAAGAAAGGATGGTAATATCTGACATCTATAGTGAAAGGTGGAAGACTCACAATTCACTAAACCCAAGGTCCTGAGTGGCCAAAATGACTGTCAGTTATCCCTTACACCAGTCTAACCCCAGGACTAATTAGCATATTCTCCAAATTAGGACAGAGAATATAGTTTCATTCCTATCAGCTCTGTCTTTGGAGAACAAGCCAAGGTTATTGATTACTGAGGCAAACCTTTGTAGTGGGAACCCTTCATAGAAAGAATGATTTATTACCAACCAAGTGTTTTTTTGTTTTTGTTTTTTTACTTTTTTTCACTTTTTTTCTTTCTGTTGGTTTATTCTTATCAGATATGCCATGGGTATACAGCCATGGATTAGCCTTTTAACTCGAATCTATTACTGTGTCATGAAGCTGTAGAATGAACTTATTGTGAAAATATATTGAAATATAAGTGAAAAGATACTAAAATATATGAAAAGTTCCTCTATGATCCAACATGGAAGATATCAATTTTTATGCTTCTTTTTTAATTATGTCTTTCAGTGTTATGCTGATATGGTTATGTTCTGAGAATTCACTTCTAACCAAAGTTTTAGAATGTGAGTTCAGAGCATTAAGAAATATCTTGTGTTTTCTATCTGGATTCCTAATCACTTCCTTAAAAACCTTATTTTAATACATTGAGCTCATATGTTTCTCTTTAAACATATAGACCTTTCACATACCTGCATGACATAGGGTTAGCATTTAGAATTTTAAAATACTATTCAGTTTGTGTATAAAAGAGTGAAAATATACTGTGAAGTGACAGAAATCTAATATCTGTTTTCAAATTCCTTTTGGTAGATAATAAACAGTGTAGCAACTTTTATATTTATTTAAATCTTATAGAAAAATCTATAATTTAGTTATTTTAAGTTCTACAAATGTCCAAAATTCTGAATTAGAGCCCTATCTTTGAAAAAAGATAAAATGTAATTTATCTGTTAGTCTATATTTATGCTAAATTATATTCTGTCTTTTTGGGTCCATGGAACTGTAATTCAGAAGATATTCTACAAAATACATACATACACACATATATATATATATATATATATATATATATATATATATATATATATATATATTTTTTTTTCTGTCTGCTGAGTGGGCCTAGAAATAATGCACTCCAGTACCAATGAGTATATGCAGTGCTCAGGTATCAGTTTGCCGTACTATTCTTCGATAAAAGGATGTAGGGCTTCTTCCAGAAGTGGCTGATTATAGCCTGGGCAGGGAAAATACAAGGTGAGCCTGGAGTTATGGAGCATGTTGTTGTGTGAGGAAGTTAGGAAGTCTTCACAAAGTTAAAAGAGAGAGAGGGGGAGGGGGAAGGGGATAGGGAGGAGGAGGAAAGCCCAAGAAGAAAACAATGGGTTATGTCTTGGGACAGAGGAACTACTGTGGGCACCTACAGAGGTAGATGGACCAGTAACTAAATTTGGTTTGCATGATGACGCCATACATATACACCAAGAATGTATGAAAATATTTATTACATATTTCACTTCTCTGGGGAGAACAGCACATGCCTACCATGCAGGTTTGAAAGGGAAGGAGACTGGCTTGGGGTTTTTTATTGTGGTTAGGATTTGGGGCCAGGGTGAGAGTCCTCATGTGCAAAGAGGAACTTGTGTGGTTTGAATCTCCCATCAGTGCCAAAAGAGGGAGGACCCAGTCATTCTTATCAGCTTGCCCAGATATGGAGTACAAAGGGAAGTAGGTAGGGTAAGGCTTAAAAGCGGTTAGCAGTCAAACACCAAAAAAAACGGAGTCAGATTCATTACAGGAATCAGCCTGAAAGAGCTTCACAATGCTCAATTTGGAACAATTTGAGCAAGAAAATAAATACTGTAGCTTTGGATTATAACTCAAAATACAAAATAATCTCTATGAGCTCATAATGATATAAATAGGAGAAGAAAAAAAAAGGGGAAAAGAAAATATCTTCCTCAAACAAGAATCTCAAATCACATGTAGATAAGCTTTCTCTCAAGGAGGTGGAGCTTAACACTTAAACTGTTACGTGCTAGCTGCATATCACTTGCATATGACTGCATATGACTAGCTGTAATGACTTGCTTCCAAAACCACAGTGGAAATGGGTTAAAAAGTAACTCTACAGTGGAGAAACCTGGCAAATACTGCTTCAGGAAGGTAATCAAAGTTAATATCATCAGCGTTTAATCATGTTAATAGCATGCACCCTTGATGTGATGGCAAATAATGCCATTTCTTTGTGGGCCCCTCTTAACTCAATCTAACCATGAGAAAACACCAGACAAACCCAAGTTCCTGGACATTGTGCAAGATGTTACCTGACCAGTACTCCTGAAGACATGATGACTGAATGTAAGGAAGTATCCTGGATGGATCCTGGAACAGAAAAAGGATATCAGGAAAATAGTAATGAAATGAGAATAAAATATGGACTTTTGTTAATAATAATGTATCAATATTGGTGCATTATTTGTGACAAATGTACCATGACAATGCATGAGATGACAGAGGGAATGGTGCAGGGCATGCTGGAACTCTGTACTATATTGGCAACGTCTATGTAAATTTTACACTATTCTAAATAAGAGGAGCATTTAAAATTTTATAATCCATGTGGCATCCAAGAATAGATATATATTTTTCACTCTTTTTTTATCCAAGCATTTCATGAGTTCTCATCTGTAGGGTACAATTTATTATCTACTATTTTCTATTAATAAAGAAACCTTGCTACTCAGTGAAAATAGAAAAATGTGTATATATATAATTAAACAGATGGTATTTTGTGTTGGCATAATCATATACAGTGAGGGATGACAGAGCTTCTTAAGGTTGAATTTTTAATTTAAGTCTATTGTTCAGGAAATATAGGTAAATGGTATGCCACTGAATTAACAAATGTTCTTAATTATAATGCATGTTTAATAAAACAAGGAGTGTCTGTGGGTGGAAAATGAGCTTAGAATTTTAGGAATAACAGCAGTTTCTTCATATTTTACCTCCCAATTAATACTTACCTCATCTTTTATGGACATAAAGATGAATTAAGTTGCTGTGAAGTAATTTCAACAAAGGAGAAACCTCTCTCAAAGTGGAGATCTGAATAATTATCATTCAAAGTGTGCAAGGAATATTCTTAAGTCTGAAAATTATGCTGCAAAAGAAATGTTTCAGATGCTTACCCATAATAGATACTTAATAATTGCCTGTGGAATTTAATTTAAACTTAAAATTATATTTTTCTTTTGTTGCCATTCATGTTTAAAAAATTTAAGTACATATGAATTAACCCAATGAAGATTAATATTTTTTATATTTTGCAATCAGTATTTAAAGACTGCATTTTAAGCTTTTATTTTTTGAGTCATTTAGTATATAACCCAGTATCTTCTGGATTTTATTTTTTAGGGTTCTACAGTTCAAGCAACATTGATGGTTCTAGAACCACAATGTAGTAACTCAACTCAAGAAATTGAAGGTAAGAGTAAAAAGTGATAAGACTAATTTAGTATTGGTTCGTGATTTCTCAAACTTATCGGAGGCTCAAAATTCTAGAGATATTTAAAAGTGAATATGTTAAAAGTGAATACTGTTGTAGTTATTTCACCAGTTTAAATGTTAATGAAAAAATCAAGGAGACGTATAGATATGATACTGTACAGATTAATTTTAGAAAAAAATATGAGTAAGCCATATGGGAGGACTTCTGCCTCTGGCCATGGTGGAGCATCTGGTGCCAGACCAGCCCTCTCCCCATAAATAACTCTAAAACTCGACTAAATACTATATGAGGCAACTACTTGTATATGGTGGAAAACAGCACACATCATAGAAGGCAAGTGACAGAAGGAAAATTCATAAGTTTGGCTCCATTATTACCATGGCTTTGTGCCTGGGGAACTTTCCAAACTAAGCTCCGTGGAGGTGGAGCTCAAGAAGAACATGGCAGTCCTGAACTGAAAGGGCAAGTTGTCAAAGCAGCTAGAATCTGTAGGAAAGGGCACCAGATGAGGGGTTGCTGCAGTGAGCAGTGGCCCAGCTTGTGAGGGAGTTTACTGTGAGTTCTTAATTGATAGCTAAGTCACATATGCTACAGTGGGACGTATCAGAGAGAGAAGATTCTCTAGTACTAAGAGGAGGCCAGGGATTCTAGAGGTCAAGCAGTGCTGGGAGGCATTGGAGCTCTAGCCCACCTGGATGGAGAGACCTCTTGAACACCTTGGCAACACCATATTAACATTCAGCATCTTGTGTCCACCGTATAAAACCAAGAACAAAGCTTACACAGAATGCTGAGGAAAAAAAAAGTTTACAGTTTCAATCTTGCCAAGTTAGAGAGTGTTGGGAAATATTTAGGGCTTTCCATGGATCCACCGTAACAAAGCAAGGCTCGAAAATCAAGGTGATCATCAAAAATTTAAACTGCTGCTGGAATAATAATCTATACCCTTCAGAGGAAGGCAGTTGTCCAGAGTCTTTATAACCTGTCATCTATATTGCCCAGTATATAATTAAAAATGTCTAGGTATGTTATAGAAACAGGAAAATATCTACAGCCAAGACAGAAAGTAATCAATGGAAACCTACACTGACATGGCTCAGGTGTTGGGTTTCGCCGATAAGAATGTTAAAGTGGCTATTTTGAATATGATCAAGGACTTACAAGAAAATATGACCTCAATAAGTGAAAAGATAGGAAATCTTGGCAGGTAAATTGAAACAAACAAAAAGGAAATAGAAATTCTAGTACTGAAAAATAGAATAAAATGAAAGTTTTATACTTTACAACAGATTGGAGATTACAGAAGTATCAGTGAATTTTAAGAGATCAATAAAAATAATCTGTTCTACAGCAGAAGTAGAAAAAAAATTGAAGGAAAATTTGCAGACTTAACATACATGTAATTAGAATCCCAAAGGAGAAAAGAATGAGAATGGGGCATAAAAATATTTAAACAAAAGATGACCTAAAATTTTCCAAGCTTGATGAAAAGCATTAACTTTCACATCCAAAAAAAAGCAGCTAACTATAAACACAAAGAAAGTTGTATCTGGATATATCATATTCAAACTTTAATATGAATGTGATTTGAAAATTTAAGTGAGAAAACCTTGAAAGCAGCCAAGAGAGAAAAGTCATATTACATACAGGGGAACAATAATACAAATAAAGGCTGATTTCACATCAAAAATAATGGAAGCTAGAAAATGAAATTGTATCTTTATAATGTGGGGAAATTTTAATTCAGAATTTTGTATCTAATAAAAATATCCTTCAAAAACTAATGTGAAATGCAGACATTTTAATGTAAACGAAAGCCGATTTTGTTGGAGGCCATCTTGAAGTATAGGAAATACTGAAGGATTTTCTTTGGGCTGAAAGAAAAGCATGCCAGAAGGCAACTCAGAACTACAGAACTCAATACAGAGATTTAGAAATGTTAAATTCTGGGTAATAAAAAGATTAAGTTTTTCTCTTCTTAATTTCCTTAAACAAAAACTGACTGTTAAAAATTAGGTAATGTTTATAAGGTATGTAAAAGATAAGAAGATAATTTTTGGGCAGTACAAATGTTTTATATCTTGATTTTGGTGATGGTTATATGCTACTTATCTTTGTCAAAACTTCAACTTTACACTGAAAATGTATGCATTTTATTGTATGTAAAATATACCTCAATACAGTTGATTTTAAAAAGAATGCTGGGCATTTCCAAAATATAGAAAGACTGCAAAATGGTGAATTTTCTTAATAAGCATAGCATCCTGTTATTTCCAGATGACCTTTGTGTTCTCTGGTTAATTAAAGTTTAAAAGATATATGCAGCGTTCTTATATTTGAATTTTTTTCCTTAGCCTTAATTTATTAGTTCATTTGCTAACATTTTATGTTCAAGAACTACCAGTTAAGCTCACTGATGCCTAAAGTGACTATGCACAGGGATTTTTAATGCAGTCATATCTATAGTAACAATACAAGCAATCTCAATCTTTCACCACAAGTGAATGAGTAAGTGTAGTTGATCATACAGTACTAAAAAGTCTTTAAAAATCATGCATAAGAAATGCTCATGTTATAATGTTAAGTTAGTATAATGTGAAGAAATAAAAACATTTATATAGTATAAGGGCATATCTGTTAAATATATGTAAAGACAAATGATTGGAGGATGCACAACAAAACGTTTCCACCATTTTCTTTGATGTGATTGTTTTCTACATTTTTAGCTTACTGCGTTTGAATATGTACATCTGTTTACATCAGAAAATTGTTTGTTTCATGGGTAGGTAATTTAAGAATATAATCAGATATAAATATGAAAGGATAGTATGAAATTGTCATAATCTTAGGAACTCTAGCTTCCCAAGTGACTAAAGATTGGGAAAAAGAATATAGAAACGTTGAGGAACTTTGTGCATCGGGTTGATGCTTGTGTCAGTTAACCTTTAGTGCTACATTCTAGTCTCATAGTTTATGATTTTATGAGTATGTTTATCCTCGACATCTCTATTAAAATAAACTGATGGTTTAAAGATAATTCCTTTATGAAATTATCTGCTGGTATTTAATATAACTCAAAAATTAACACATTGCACAATTTTCTAGACTGACAT
>NW_017731893.1:1105612-1108353 GCF_001890085.2 Hipposideros armiger
TATCTGTTTGTCTTTCTGTCATCCACCTATCCATCCATCCATTTATTTTGGACAGAGGTTAGTATGGCAGTAGTGATTCTTCAGATTCAAATCTTATTTACTCTGTAGTTAGGGAACAATGAATTGATTGTCATTTACTCTGAACTTTGGGGAAAAGACAAATTAATTGTTATTTAATTCGTACTTAGACAATAAGACAAAAATTCTTTACTAATTTGGAGTAGAGCTATCAAAGAATTTTAAACATACCATATTTTTAAACTAATTAAAGTGGCATGCTAATTTTAAAATTATAAAATGTGTTTAAAGTGTTATACATACTTGATATCATCCAGAGAAAATATTATTAATACTTTAGCACTCAGCTTTCTCAACTGAAAAGGGTTTTTAATTCTATATTTATTCTTGCATGGTATGTAGAATAATAGAAAAATTCCTAGGAGAATTTTCCTAGGAGAATGAAATTCCTAGGAGAATGAAATAGTGAATTATTATTGACTATATAGTTGAAGTGACAATTTTGTATTATGTTTTTCTTTCTTGTTATGAAAAGTAATATGCATCTAATATTTATAAGAAACTATACAGAAAGCACATCAGTATTACATATTATGAAGTAAAACTTTTATTTTTGGTGCAAATTACTTAATTTCAAAAAGTTTATGAACATGCTGGTTTTGATTGTTATATTTGTGTTAGTTATTAAATTACATTACTTTAGTGTCCTGTAAAGGTTGCAATTTGAGTGCAATGATGCCTATTTCCAAAGCAAGTTATAAAGATACATATAATTGTATTTTAATATAGCTTGTAATTTATGATTGGAGATTATGAATTCAAGGTGAACAGCTAGAAATTGGAAATGTTTGATGAAGTGAAAAAGTGTGAAAGCTAGCTTCAGACCTTCCCAGATGAAATAAATGCCCTATGTCCTATGTGTATACAGTAGAGCTGAGTATTCCTTAAGGTTTTTCTGTTTAATTAATTGCTGCTTTTAAGTTGGGTATTTTGTTGCTGTTCACAATTGTATTACTAGATGCCAGTTTTTTATGACTATATGGAGTATATGGTCTTGTTTAGAAAGATACTATTGTTTCAAAAATAGCGTCTTCCCCTTCACCTCTATTACCTTTTTCTGAATTCCAGTTAGATGTGTGTGTGATCTCATTTTAGCTTGCAGTGCCCTAATCTCTTAGATATTTTCTATTTATATCTCTGGGCTAAATTATAGATAATTTCTTCAAAACCTTTTTTCCCATGAAATTATTCTCTTTTCAGCTATGTTTAATCCACAAGGAAGTTAGGGACTGGCACAGTGTAGGTACTTATTTGTTAAATGGACATAGTCATGCATTTCTGACATTTGACCAGGGGCCTGAGCTGTGTTCAGTTAATGTTGGTTGGATGTGTGCATACATGAAGAAATGGCTGAATAGGTGAAATTTAGCACTAGTAGGTAAGATAAATAGAACTGCTGTAGGTGAAAATGTGTGTGTTTGTTCACTTGCTGTTTGCTTCATTTCTCTTAAGGAATTATACCTTTCTTAAGATGTTGATTCTGCCCAACAAACATTTGTGACACTGGATAACAATAGTTAGTACGACAGGCCTTGTCACTAATAAGCATTAGATGATAAACTTGAAGATGCTGTGATAGAGACGTGGACTTTGCCACTATCTTACTAAACGTTAAGAAGTGCTATATGAAACTTGAGATTTCTATGCACTTAACCATGAAGATGACACAGACTTTAATGCCTGAGCTTCTGTTTTCTTCTATAAATCTTTGTGTAACTGATATTTATCTGATAGAGAATGGAAATCATGTTTATTCTTGCTACATCGAGAAATAATTGAGAAACATTATTTCTCTGCCAATTCCACATACATTCTGCAATGTTTATTCTCATGTTTTAGTTCCAAATGTTGAATTTTTCCCCAGAATATTATTAGTGTGAACTATTGTAATTTCATTTTGCTTGTGGAACAAGTACATACAATCATAAACCAAACCCTGTTTGGTTTTCAACTTTAGTTTTTTATCCTTCCCGTTTTTGTTTATTCATGCCTTACTTTTTATTTTGCTTATGAAGTGATGCTTAGTAATATTTTTCACCCTACCTGAGAATTGCTCGTATTCTAGAGTTATCTGCTGGAATCCTGTTTTTTGTTTGTTTGTTTGTTTTCTTTCTACCTTGTAGATATTACTATACAAATTCTCCTCACGTATAAAAGGAAACAAAAGGTAGTGACCTTCATGGGATGGATTATTGACGGGAGTTCATAAAATAATAAGTGTAAATTGTTTATACTTGTGGCTGTTATGTAGTAAAAGGTCAATGTGGCATAAATTCTAATTTTTAGTCTAAATTATTATCATTATTGGGTTGTTACCTTTGGTCGTTGAAGAAGAAAACACAATACAAAAGAAGTTAAAGTGAAAATTTTTCTTAATGAAAATGAGCTTTAATTGTTACCTTTCTCCCACACTTTGACTTCCCAGATGCTGTGGGTTTCTAACTTACAGCACCATTGAGGGAGGGCAGGCAGTCTGGAAACCCAAGTGTTTGATGTCTTTCAAGTACTCTTATGTACGATTAAGTTTTGCAACATTCTGTTTTTGTGTTATTATGGGGGTTAGTTTGATGATTTTGTCTTTTGTTTGGTACAGATAATAAATAGGAAAAATTAATGGGATCTGGGAAGAAACTAAATGCCATCCATGTGTCTCCTCACCTTTA
>NW_017731893.1:1109025-1111321 GCF_001890085.2 Hipposideros armiger
GTTTTTGTTATAATTATATTTCTTACAGACAAACAGTATAAATATTAAGAATAAATGTATTATCTCGTAGCTATTCCTAGTTGTGAGAAGGCAAATGAATCAGAAAGTCCTGCTCTGAATGATCTTCATGAAACCAGGGAACAAGACAAATATAAAAAAAAGATGAAAAAGAAAAAGGTATGATATTTTTTTGTTTCCATTAATTCATATTTAACTCTTAGATCTTCAGATCCATGGACTGACAGGGTATCATTATTTTACCAGAAAAGGAACTTAGAGGTTACGGTATGTAGTCTGAGCCCCTTGGTTTATGTATGGAAAGTGGATGCCTGCAGATGTTACTTAACTATTACAGTTAATTGAGGGAACAAACTGTTTAGTGGCTGAGGCAGCTCAATGAGTCACTCGTTCATGTATCCCAACTTAATCATGGCCATGTCTGCCCACCTGCTCACATTTCTGCTTAAAAGCACTTCTGTCCAAAAGAAGGAACTCCCAGATTATCTTTTATTTCTTACCTCATAGTTACACTTTTCAGCTCAGACTTGTCTTGTCTTCTTTAAAATTACAATGGAAAGAATCATGTCCCATTTAATAACCTCCTTATATCTGAGTGCCTTTTGCTTTGTAATCAGGCTGGTAGTTAAACTCTTCTGTAATGATTAAAGAAAAAATGGTATTAAAATATCTGGTCAGACAAAGAGATAAAAAATGAGGAAGAAAGAAAATTACATAAAACCTTTGAGGGATTTTAGTTTCTTGTTATGAAAATTACATAAATGTCTAATTGAGGTAATTAATTTTTTCATAGAGTAGTTGTTACCTTTGAGTTCCAAAATATCTCATTTAAAAATGAACACTTTTTTTTTTTAAGATTTTTATTGGGGAATTGGGTGATGGGAACAACCCTGGGGAATCGGGGGAAGGGGAACAGACAAGTTGCTGTCCTTTTGTTCTTCAGTCTAGTTGTGGAGGACGTTGCTTCACTGGCCCAAGTTGGCACCATCATTGTGCTCTTCCTGGGCAGGCAGATCAGCCGCCGGCTTCTGGACAGCCGCTCACTGCGGCTGCTGGCCGCTCACGCTGGCTGCTGGCTACACAGGGTAGCCCATGGCAACCCACTGCAGCAGGGGCTGCAGCCCACACCAACACCAGCGACTCAGGGCAGCCCAGCTCCAGGTTGAGCTGTTGTAAAAATGAACACATTTTCAATTACAGTAGCTTTTTAATGGTAGTAATCCTATAAGAACAATAGATTTTTATGAATTCAAGTATTATAATAAATCATTTATTTAACTAATATCAATAACATTTTTCCCTCAAAGGTATGTATTGGCATTTAGTATTGTATATATGATTTGAATAAAAATAGACTGATACTTTCAGTTATACTAAGGCTTTGGTAATCACTTTTTTGTGATACTCAGATTAGTATTTTACTGTTCCTCTCTTTATCACTTGTTTATGGATTCATGGTATTTATGGTAGATCTTCTTTTCTAGTCAGCCTGCCTCCAGCTTCCGCCATGCCAACACCCTCCTCCCCCCCAATCAGAATGGGCCTTCCTTCCCCTTTTGCCACCATAAAGCTTTCCCACTCCTCCACCTGCCTTTAATTTGCATCTCAGCAAAATGCAAGCAGCGGTAGTAGATGACTGTTACTGTCAATAAAAAGTGCTTGTTCTTATTGGATAATCTTCGTTTATATCCACAGAGGTTATTAGTTATTAGTTCGGGGGCGGGGGGAAGTAAGCACTCAGAACAAAAAAAAATAACAGAGTTAAGGATTTTGGGTGTGACCATGGTGATTGTCATCAGGAACATGCATTCTCTTTGAGGTAGGAAGTCACTTAGAAATGATTTCTTGATTCATTCACTAAGTGCTTATATCTTGTAAGACTACATCAGTAATGCAGTGTTGACTTTTTAACGTGACAAAAAGCTGCTAAAATATAGGATAATGCATTACATATTTATGCACAGTATATTCTTTTTTTGGTGTTGCACTAAGATAGAAAAATTCAGGCCTTACAAAAAAGCTAAAGTGAAGAATAAGTGATTTTTTATCCCATTTTTTCTAATTTTTTTCTTTTATTTATTTTTCTTTTCCTGCAAGTTTGTACCCTTTGACCAACACCTTCCCAATTCCCCCACCCACTTCCTGCCCTCATTCTCCTCTCTTTCTATAAGTTCGGCTTTTTAGATTTGACATGTAAGTGATCGTGAGGTAGTTCTCTTTCTCTGTCTGAGGTAACCTACTTAGCATAATTCCCTAAAGGCCCACCTGTGTTGTCACA
>NW_017731893.1:1114166-1115276 GCF_001890085.2 Hipposideros armiger
AATTTCCTTCTACCTGTGAAATATATTTTACTTTAAAGGAACTAAGAGCTATTACACAATTAACTGGGTACTTTTTATCATCATATTAGTCACAGTAGGAGAAAGAAATTACTCCTTTATTGAGACTTTGAATGATGATTATACATATGAAATGTTCAATGTACCGATATATTAAAGACAAGCAGAATGGAAGAATTCCATATAGATTTGAATAGTTTTAAAAGATGATATTTATGTGTAGAATTTATTTTTCAATGCAGAGGGGGGAAAATCATATAGTATCCACTGTGGTTCAAATCTACTGCTTTAATGACTCCTTGAGGAGTTAATTTTTGGAGTTTACAATTGCAATTTTTATACATTCCAATTTTAATATATTAAAAGTCTACTGTTCACCTTGTATTCTGACCTACGTACTCAGTGATTATGCAGAAAAAGTGAAAATATACTGCCATTGAAAGTATTTTAAGAAAGTGGAGAGAAAATTAAGAAAGATAAGGGATTGCTAATTTGTTCCTTCCGTCTTTTTACTGCCTGATGTAATTCTTAGTCTCTTATGAGTTGGAGTATAGATATGCTCTTTTAAATGAAAAAAAAATTCTATCTAGATTATTATGCTTTTACATGTAAACTGATTTATGTTTCTGCTGGAAACCATGTTTTAAAGTATTGTAAAGATATTATCAAGAAGACACAGATATTTCTTTTCCAAATAGATGGCAACAGAGGGCATGTTGGATAGGATATATAAACTTTCTTTTATTGAAACATTCACTGTATTTTGTGATCACACCTTGCATACAATAAAATTTTCAAAAAAGTTTGTAACTTAAATATTCAAATGTTGTTAAAGGACAAAATAAATGGATACCTGATATATTTGGGGAAATATTCATTTTATTTTCATACTTAAATAAAACTTAAAAAAATCTTACTAAAGGAACAATTAAAAAGCCTATGCATGTTAAAAATTTTAGATTATTTACCCAGATAACAGCTGGTTTAGCAACAGTTATTCAGTTTATTTTAAGAAAAAAACTTTAGCTAAAGTTTAGATGGTCCTCTTAAAATAGCTTTCAATTGAAATTAATAATTTAATTTACATTTTTT
>NW_017731893.1:1118856-1122721 GCF_001890085.2 Hipposideros armiger
TATGGAGCAGTTCCATCACCATAAGGATCCCTGCTTTTGCTCTTCTATAGCCGTACCCACTTCCCTCCATCCTATGTCCCCAATTCTGAATCTTAGACAACCACCAATCTGTTCTACATCTCCATAATTTTGTCATTTCAATATTGCTATTTAAATGGAAATCATGGTATTTCACTTGTGAGGGTTGACTTTTGCCCTCAGCATAATTCCTTTGAGATTCATCTAAACTGCTGCATGGATCAACAGTTCATTTCTTCTTATTGCTGAGTAGTTGCTAATTCTTTTTTAAATATTTGGTAGAATTTTCCAATGGAAACATCTGGTCCTGAGGAGTTCTTTTTTGGGAGCTTTTAAGTTACAAATTTAATTTCTTTGATGGTAAAAAGACTATTCATATTATTTCATTTTAATTGAGTTTCAGTAGTTTGTTTTTTTCAGGAATTGGTCCTTTCTAATTGTCAAATTTGTGAGCATAAACTTGTTTATAATATTCCCTTTTTATACTTCTAATAACTACAAGATCTGTAGTGATATTCTCTGTTCCATACTTGATATTTGTGTCTTCTCTCTTTTTATTTTTGTCAGTCTTGCTATATAGAGTTTTATCAATTTTATAGACTTTTTTTTAAAGAACTAGCTTTTTGTTTCATGATTTTCTTAATTGCTTTTCTATTTTCAATTTCATTGATTTCTGCTTTCATCTTTATTATTTCCTTTATTGTTCTTCTAGTTTTGGGTTTCTTGTGTTCTTTTTCTACTTTCTTGAGGTGGAAACTTAGATTATTTAAGACATTTCTTCTTTTGTAATATAAGCATATAGTGCTATAAATTTTCCTTTCAGCACTGCCTTAGCTTCATCCCACATATTTTAATGTTGTAGTTTTATATTTTATTCATTTCTATATATTTTTCTTTTTATTTCCTTTGAGAACTCCTCTTTGACCCATAGATTATTGTCGTTGTTNGGCAAAATAAAGAGGCAACCAACCAAATGGGAGAAGATATTTGCAAACGCCTCCCATCAGGGGCTAATATCCAAAATGTGTAAGGAACTCATACAACTGAACAACAAAAAAACAAACAATCCAATTAAAAAATGGGCAGAGGACCCAAATAGACATTTCTCCAAATTATATTATTTTTTAATCATTTAAATTTATATTTGTTAATCAATGTACATGTTAAATAAGAAAGGCTTTTCAAAACTTAGCTTATACTACCAATACAGCTATAAAGGTACCTGCTTTCTCATAAGTTATGAATGCATTTTCATATATTTTTCCATTTATTTTAACTTCTTTTTCATCTTTAGAAATTTTACATACACGTCTTTTGTTAAGTGAACAAAGGGATATTATTTTTTTATCCTTAGTTTAGAACTTTCATAACTTACCCTTGCATAAATTAACTATAACAATATTTTTTCCTTCAGCATAGCATCTAGTAACGTACTGTAGCATGTACTTTGGCAGAAGCTGTTTTAGAGTATGAATTATTTTGAAGCCTAATCTGTGTTTGAAATCCAAGTCTACCACTTATTACTTATACAAACCTTTAATTACCTAACTTCTATACTTTCATTTCTATAAACTGGGAAGAATAGTATGTGCACAAAGGGCTTTTGTCACTATTCAATTAAATAATACATTTAATATATCTAGCATAGTGGCTATTTAGAATTCATACTTATGAAATGATAGTGTTTCTGTACAAAAGGCTATTTCCTAGAAGATAAATAATACTTATGTGCTAATACTATTTCATTCTTTTGTGTGAAATATGGTACAGGTAACACTGAATTGAAGTCTATTAAAGACATCTAAATTCATCCCTTTTAACCATTTTTTGTCATTTCATTATACAGTGGCTTGAATGATTAGGCCATGACTTTCTATGATTGTAGATATGGTTCCCCTAATTCAGATTATTTATAAACAGAGATATGGAAATTAGAGCATTATGATGGCTAATTCTGATATTCTAATGTTCATAAAAATTGCACACAACTCTCAATTTCTTTAGGGCCTATTCTATATTTTGATTTACTGAATGAAAAAGTGAAATCTTATTTAATATCTTTGTCATGACATCTACCAGTGATTCTACGGTGTATATCACCACGATGTGTTATGACACACCAGTCATGACGATGACACACTTCAAGAGCAGTTAAATGCTCTTCCGTGCTGACCCCAGCATTTAGTACAGCGAGTTCAGTTGCATTTTGTTACAGTAGTCTTGGATATTGCTATGTAGTTGTTATTATTTTTTGCCTAACGTATCACTGTGATTCTGGCATCAACCCAAGATCTGGCTGACATTTTGCCAGTAATTGTGAATATTAAAGTAGGATGTTAAATCATTCTATTTATCAGACATAAAGCTGCTAAAAAGGAAATTAGTTTTGCATTTTTTAGAGTTTAGAAATATGGAAGGTATAAAAAGTCTATCACCATGTGCAAATGGGAATTTTAATGCCTATAATTTGATAATAATGTTGAATATCGTCAACAGTTGAAATAATTTATTAAAAATCCCTGAGGAAATATATTAATCAAAACATTTATTCATAAAATCCTGCCATGTTAAATACATAAGGATTAAGCCAACTTGTTTATAACTCTGTTCTGAGTAGAAAATTAAATAAATAGAAATACTTACATTATTACACTAAGTATATTCTGCTTATATAAAAAGAAGTAAATGTGAATCAAAATAAAAGGAATTAAGAAATACTAATTATCCTCGGGTGTTTAACTCTACTATTTATTTTGACTTGTGCAGAAGCATGGATCATTTGGAAAATAGAAAAATGAGATTGCAGTTTAAAAAAACGCTCAGGATTTTACATTTTGAAACCTTTAGTCAACATCAATATCTACATTATCTATATTTCAGAATAACACTTGATAAGCTATTATGAATTTGTGGAATAAAATACACCAATTTAAAAAGTAATATGTTATTTAAATGTATTATGTGTATGTTTGAATAAAAACATAGCAATTAAATTAAACATATATATGAGTAACTGTAAATAACATAAATGTAAGTTACACACAATGTATGAAGTCTTCCACAGCTTGTTTTTTTCATTTGGTGTTTAGTTTCTGAGATTCTTCCATGTTGCTGTATGTGGCTATAGTTTGTTTCAAAATATTTGCTTTTCTCTTCTTTTATTAATACATGTTCAGGTTGTTTCCAAAGTCTTGCTCTAATAAACAATGCTGCCATGAATATTCTTGTATGTCTCCAGGTGCACATCTGAAAGAATTTCTGTAGGATACTAACCTAGAAGTTGAATTGCTGGGTCATTGAGAATGAAGGTTTTACTAGATAGTGTCATATTTCCAAATTAGTTGTCCATGTTTACAACCCCACGCAGAGTTTCTATTACTCTACATTTTCCCCAGTACTTGGTATTATCAGGGCTTTTTATTTTTGCCAAGCTAATGAGTAAAATATGTTACCTATTGAGTCTTAATTTTCATTTTTCGGATTAATAATTAAATTGAATATGTTCTCCTTTGTTTATAGGCAATTCACATATTAATGCCTATGAAATGTCAGTTCATAAATTTTGCCTGTTTTTCCATTAGATTGTTGATCTTTTATTTGCAGTGCATCTTAGATACTAATTTTTTTTAATGTAGATATCTTGTCCCTTATGATGACTTATATTTTTTTTATTTTTTCTAGTGTCTTTTAATGAAGAGAAGTTCTTCATTTTGTCATGTTTTACATCTAAAATATATATTTTTTATTTTAAAAAAAAGTAACCCAGAAAAAATACTCATTTTATTTGTCTATACTTTCTCTTATGGTGTAACTTATCGACACTTATTATATTTAAGGCACCCTTTCC